>NC_143031.1:81620911-81640911 GCF_057628025.1 Oncorhynchus mykiss | reverse complement strand
ACACTAACACAACACAATAAACACACAACGACCATAACACAACGTAGTACTACAACACACTAACACAACACAATAAACACACAACGTAGTGCTACAACACACTAACACAACACAATAAACACACAACGACCACAACGTAGTACTACAACACACTAACACAACACAATAAACACACAACGTAGTGCTACAACACACTAACACAACACAATAAACACACAACGACCACAACGTAGTGCTACAACACACTAACACAACACAATAAACACACAACGACCACAACGTAGTGCTACAACACACTAACACAACACAATAAACACACAACGTAGTGCTACAACACACTAACACAACACAATAAACACACAACGACCACAACGTAGTGCTACAACACACTAACACAACACAATAAACACACAACGTAGTGCTACAACACACTAACACAACACAATAAACACACAACGTAGTGCTACAACACACTAACACAACACAATAAACACACAACGACCATAACGTAGTGCTACAACACACTAACACAACACAATAAACACACAACGACCACAACGTAGTGCTACAACACACTAACACAACACAATAAACACACAACGTAGTGCTACAACACACTAACACAACACAATAAACACACAACGACCATAACACAACGTAGTGCTACAACACACTAACACAACACAATAAACACACAACGACCATAACACAACGTAGTACTACAACACACTAACACAACACAATAAACACACAACGACCATAACACAACGTAGTGCTACAACACACTAACACAACACAATAAACACACAACGTAGTGCTACAACACACTAACACAACACAATAAACACACAACGTAGTGCTACAACACACTAACACAACACAATAAACACACAACGACCATAACACAACGTAGTGCTACAACACACTAACACAACACAATAAACACACAACGTAGTGCTATAACACACTAACACAACACAATAAACACACAACGTAGTGCTACAACACACTAACACAACACAATAAACACACAACGACCATAACACAACGTAGTGCTACAACACACTAACACAACACAATAAACACACAACGTAGTACTACAACACACTAACACAACACAATAAACACACAACGACCATAACACAACGTAGTGCTACAACACACTAACACAACACAATAAACACACAACGTAGTGCTACAACACACTAACACAACACAATATCCCACAAAAGCAGGTGGGAAAAGGGACACCTTAAGTATGATCCCCAATTAGAGATAATGATAATCAGCTGCCTCTAATTGGGAACCATACTCAATCCCAAACATAGAAATAAATTGACTAGAACACCCCCTAGTCACGCCCTGACCCTGAGGGCTCTCTATGGTCAGGGTGTGACAGAATGATGGCACTTGGAAAAGACAAAATTAAAGAAAACCCCAGAACAACACCTTCCTACTAAGGAGATGGACAAGTCAGCACAGGTGAAACACCTGCACACTAACGAGATGGACAAGCCAGCTCAGGTGTAACACCTTCCCACTAACGAGATGGACAAGTCAGCACAGGTGAAACACCTTCCCATTAACGAGATGGACAAGTCAGCTCGGTTGAAACACCTTCCCACTAACGAGATGGACAAGCCAGCACAGGTGAAAACACCTTCCCACTAACGAGATGGACAAGCCAGCACAGGTGAAAACACCTTCCAACTAACGAGATGGACAAGCCAGCACAGGTGAAACACCTGCACACTAACGAGATGGACAAGTCAGCTCAGGTGAAACACCTTCCAACTAACGAGATGGACAAGTCAGCACAGGTGAAACACCTTCCCACTAACGAGATGGACAAGTCAGCACGGTTGAAACACCTTCCCACTAACGAGATGGACAAGTCAGCTCAGGTGAAACACCTTCCCACTAACGAGATGGACAAGCCAGCACAGGTGAAAACACCTTCCAACTAACGAGATGGACAAGCCAGCACAGGTGAAACACCTGCACACTAACGAGATGGACAAGTCAGCACAGGTGAAACACCTGCACACTAACGAGATGGACAAGTCAGCTCAGGTGAAACACCTTCCAACTAACGAGATGGACAAGTCAGCACAGGTGAAACACCTGCACACTAACGAGATGGACAAGTCAGCTCAGGTGAAACACCTTCCCACTAACGAGATGGACAAGTCAGCTCAGGTGAAACACCTTCCAACTAACGAGATGGACAAGTCAGCTCAGGTGAAACACCTGCACACTAACGAGATGGACAAGTCAGCTCAGGTGAAACACCTTCCCACTAACGAGATGGACAAGTCAGCTCAGGTGAAACACCTGTACACTAACGAGATGGACAAGTCAGCTCAGGTGAAACACCTTCCCACTAACGAGATGGACAAGTCAGCTCAGGTGAAACACCTTCCAACTAACGAGATGGACAAGTCAGCACAGGTGAAACACCTGCACACTAACGAGATGGACAAGTCAGCTCAGGTGAAACACCTTCCCACTAACGAGATGGACAAGCCAGCTCAGGTGAAACACCTTCCAACTAACGAGATGGACAAGTCAGCACAGGTGAAACACCTGCACACTAACGAGATGGACAAGTCAGCTCATGTGAAACACCTTCCCACTAACGAGATGGACAGGTCAGCTCAGGTGAACCACCTGCACACTAACGAGATGGACAAGTCAGCTCAGGTGAAACACCTTCCAACTAACGAGATGGACAAGCCAGCTCAGGTGAAACACCTTCCAACTAACGAGATGGACAAGTCAGCACAGGTGAAACACCTGCACACTAACGAGATGGACAAGTCAGCTCATGTGAAACACCTGCACACTAACGAGATGGACAAGTCAGCTCATGTGAAACACCTTCCCACTAACGAGATGGACAAGTCAGCTCAGGTGAACCACCTGCACACTAACGAGATGGACAAGTCAGCTCAGGTGAAACACCTTCCCACTCATGAGATGGAAAATCCAGCTCAGGTGAAAACACCTTCCAACTAACGAGATGGACAAGCCAGCTCAGGTGAAACACACTCTTACTAATGTGGTGACATCAATCGGTTCGCCCTACGTGCTACCTCATAATATACATAGAAAAAACAAAACCTGTAACTGTGTGCGTGTGCGTGTGCGTGCGCGTGCGCGTAGGTGTGTGTGTGCGTGTGTGTGTGTGTGTGTGTGTGTGTGTTCTTATCTGCATCGATTCCTACCAGAACACCTTCCTTACAGAGTATAATAGTTTCATCTAAAACGTGTAAATTCATAAATATTGTTGCGCTGCAGAAAATGAAAGGCTTTTCTTTCTTGTCTTCTGAAACTTCAGTACTTTTTAGATACAAGAACATGAAATAAACAGGTTTGGTGCTGAAGACAATGTATTTATTTTAGGACATCTGTCATGTGTCTCACAGATCAAGCCTGTCTATCAGCCAAGACAACCTCTTATTACAGTCCTCCCTGTCTATCAGCCCAGACAACCTCTTATTACAGTCCTCCCTGTCTATCAGCCCAGACAACCTCTTATTACAGTCCTCCCTGTCTATCAGCCCAGACAACCTCTTATTACAGTCCTCCCTGTCTATCAGCCCAGACAACTTCTTATTGCAATCCCCCCTGTCTATCAGCCCAGACAACCTCTTATTACAGTCCTCCCTGTCTATCAGCCCAGACAACCTCCCTGTCAGCTCCACTGTTATTACAGTCCTCCCTGTCTGCTCCACTGTTATTACAGTACTCCGTCAGCTCCACTGTTATTACAGTCCTCCCTGTCAGCTCCACTAACTCACTGTTATTACAGTCCTCCCTGTCAGCTCCACTAACTCACTGTTATTACAGTACTCCCTGTCAGCTCCACTGTTATTACAGTCCTCCCTGTCTGCTCCACTGTTATTACAGTCCTCCCTGTCTGCTCCACTGTTATTACAGTCCTCCCTGTCTGCTCCACTAACTCACTGTTATTACAGCCCTCCCTGTCAGCTCCACTGTTATTACAGTCCATCCTGTCAGCTCCACTGTTGTTACAGTCCTCCCTGTCTATCAGCCAAGACAACCTCCCTGTCAGCTCCACTGTTATTACAGTCCTCCCTGTCAGCTCCACTAACTCACTGTTATTACAGTCCTCCCTGTCAGCTCCACTAACTCACTGTTATTACAGTACTCCCTGTCAGCTCCACTGTTATTACAGTCCTCCCTGTCTGCTCCACTGTTATTACAGTCCTCCCTGTCTGCTCCACTGTTATTACAGTCCTCCCTGTCTGCTCCACTAACTCACTGTTATTACAGCCCTCCCTGTCAGCTCCACTGTTATTACAGTCCATCCTGTCAGCTCCACTGTTGTTACAGTCCTCCCTGTCTATCAGCCAAGACAACCTCCCTGTCAGCTCCACTGTTATTACAGTCCTCCCTGTCAGCTCCACTAACTCACTGTTATTACAGTACTCCCTGTCAGCTCCACTGTTATTACACTCCTCCCTGTCTGCTCCACTGTTATTACAGTCCTCCCTGTCTGCTCCACTGTTATTACAGTCCTCCCTGTCTGCTCCACTAACTCACTGTTATTACAGCCCTCCCTGTCAGCTCCACTGTTATTACAGTCCTCCCTGTCAGCTCCACTGTTATTACAGTCCTCCCTGTCTGCTCCACTAACTCACTGTTATTACAGTCCTCCCTGTCTGCTCCACTGTTATTACAGTCCTCCCTGTCAGCTCCACTGTTATTACAGTCCTTCCTGTCAGCTCAGCTCCACTGTTATTACAGTCCTCCCTGCCAGCTCCACTGTTATTACAGTCTTCCCTGTCTGCTCCACTAACTCACTGTTATTACAGTCCTCCCTGTCTGCTCCACTAACTCCCTGTTATTACAGTCCTCCCTGTCAGCTCCACTGTTATTACAGTCCTCCCTGTCAGCTCCACTAACTCACTGTTATTACAGCCCTCCCTGTCAGCTCCACTGTTATTACAGTCCTCCCTGTCTGCTCCACTAACTCACTGTTATTACAGCCCTCCCTGTCAGCTCCACTGTTATTACAGTCCTCCCTGTCAGCTCCACTGTTATTACAGTCCTCCCTGTCAGCTCCACTAACTCACTGTTATTACAGTCCTCCCTGTCTGCTCCACTGTTATTACAGTCCTCCCTGTCAGCTCCACTGTTATTACAGTCCTCCCTGTCAGCTCCACTGTTATTACAGTCCTCCCTGCCAGCTCCACTGTTATTACAGTCCTCCCTGTCTGCTCCACTGTTATTACAGTCCTCCCTGTCTGCTCCACTAACTCACTGTTATTACAGTCCTCCCTGTCTGCTCCACTAACTCCCTGTTATTACAGTCCTCCCTGTCAGCTCCACTGTTATTACAGTCCTCCCTGTCAGCTCCACTAACTCACTGTTATTACAGCCCTCCCTGTCAGCTCCACTGTTATTACAGTCCTCCCTGTCTGCTCCACTAACTCACTGTTATTACAGCCCTCCCTGTCAGCTCCAATGTTATTACAGTCCTCCCTGTCAGCTCCACTGTTATTACAGTCCTCCCTGTCAGCTCCACTAACTCACTGTTATTACAGCCCTCCCTGTCTGCTCCACTAACTCACTGTTATTACAGTCCTCCCTGTCTGCTCCACTGTTATTACAGTCCTCCCTGTCAGCTCCACTAACTCACTGTTATTACAGTCCTCCCTGTCAGCTCCACTAACTCCCTGTTATTACAGTCCTCCCTGTCAGCTCCACTAACTCACTGTTATTACAGTACTCCCTGTCAGCTCCACTAACTCACTGTTATTACAGTCCTCCCTGTCAGCTCCACTAACTCCCTGTTATTACAGTCCTCCCTGTCAGCTCCACTAACTCACTGTTATTACAGCCCTCCCTGTCAGCTCCACTAACTCACTGTTATTACAGTCCTCCCTGTCAGCTCCACTAACTCCCTGTTATTACAGTCCTCCCTGTCAGCTCCACTAACTCACTGTTATTACAGCCCTCCCTGTCAGCTCCACTAACTCACTGTTATTACAGTCCTCCCTGTCAGCTCCACTAACTCACTGTTATTACAGTCCTCCCTGTCAGCTCCACTGTTATTACAGTCCTCCCTGTCAGCTCCACTGTTATTACAGTCCTCCCTGTCAGCTCCACTAACTCACTGTTATTACAGCCCTCCCTGTCAGCTCCACTAACTCACTGTTATTACAGTCCTCCCTGTCAGCTCCACTAACGCACTGTTATTACAGTCCTCCCTGTCAGCTCCACTGTTATTACAGTCCTCCCTGTCAGCTCCACTGTTATTACAGTCCTCCCTGTCAGCTCCACTAACTCACTGTTATTACAGTCCTCCCTGTCAGCTCCACTAACTCACTGTTATTACATTCCTCCCTGTCAGCTCCACTAACTCCCTGTTATTACAGTCCTCCCTGTCAGCTCCACTAACTCACTGTTATTACAGCCCTCCCTGTCAGCTCCACTAACTCACTGTTATTACAGTCCTCCCTGTCAGCTCCACTAACTCACTGTTATTACAGTCCTCCCTGTCAGCTCCACTAACTCACTGTTATTACAGTCCTCCCTGTCAGCTCCACTAACTCACTGTTATTACAGTCCTCCCTGTCAGCTCCACTGTTTTTACAGTCCTCCCTGTCTGCTCCACTGTTATTACAGTCCTCCCTGTCAGCTCCACTGTTATTACAGTCCTCCCTGTCAGCTCCACTGTTATTACAGTCCTCCCTGTCTGCTCCACTGTTGTTACAGTCCTCCCTGTCTGCTCCACTGTTATTACAGTCCTCCCTGTCTGCTCCACTAACTCACTGTTATTACAGTACTCCCTGTCAGCTCCACTGTTATTACAGTCCTCCCTGTCAGCTCCACTAACTCACTGTTATTACAGTCCTCCCTGTCAGCTCCACTAACTCCCTGTTATTACAGCCCTCCCTGTCAGCTCCACTGTTATTACAGTCCTCCCTGTCTGCTCCACTGTTATTACAGTCCTCCCTGTCTGCTCCACTAACTCACTGTTATTACAGCCCTCCCTGTCAGCTCCACTGTTATTACAGTCCTCCCTGTCAGCTCCACTGTTATTACAGCACTCCCTGTCAGCTCCACTAACTCACTGTTATTACAGTACTCCCTGTCAGCTCCACTAACTCACTGTTATTACAGTCCTCCCTGTCAGCTCCACTAACTACCTTTTATTACAGTCCTCCCTGTCAGCTCCACTAACTCCCTGTTATTACAGTCCTCCCTGTCAGCTCCACTAACTCCCTGTTATTACAGTCCTCCCTGTCAGCTCCATTAACTCCCTGTTATTACAGTCCTCCCTGTCAGCTCCACTAACTCCCTGTTATTACAGTCCTCCCTGTCTGCTCCACTAACTCACTGTTATTACAGTCCTCCCTGTCTGCTCCACTGTTATTACAGTCCTCCCTGTCAGCTCCACTGTTATTACAGTCCTCCTTGTCTGCTCCACTAACTCACTGTTATTACAGCCCTCCCTGTCAGCTCCACTAACTCCCTGCTAGCCTGGGAGTCAAATGACTTGAACAGAGCAGTAGCTGAGTTTATCTGTCTGGTCAAGGGCCATTCTGTGACTTTGGCTAATATGCCTTCTTTTATGCCATTTTGGTAGCAAGAATTGTGATGGTATGGAGTATCGTGATGGTATGGAGTATCGTGATGGTATGGAGTATAGTGATGGTATGGAGTATTGTGGTGGTATAGAGTATTGTGATGGTATGGAGTATTGTGATGGTATGGAGTATAGTGATGGTATGGAGTATAGTGATGGTATGGAGTATCGTGATGGTATGGAGTATAGTGATGGTATGGAGTATCGTGATGGTATGGAGTATCGTGATGGTATGGAGTATTGTGATGGTATGGAGTATTGTGATGGTATGGAGTATTGTGGTGGTATAGAGTATTGTGATGGTATAGATTATTGTGATGGTATGGGGTATCGTGATGGTATGGAGTACCGTGATGGTATGGAGTATTGTGATGGTATGGAGTATTGTGATGGTATAGATTATTGTGATGGTATGGGGTATCGTGATGGTATGGAGTATAATGATGGTATGGAGTATCGTGATGGTATGGAGTATAATGATGGTATGGAGTATTGTGATGGTATGGAGTATTGTGATGGTATGGAGTATCGTGATGGTATGGAGTATAATGATGGTATGGAGTATCGTGATGGTATGGAGTATAATGATGGTATGGAGTATTGTGATGGTATGGAGTATTGTGATGGTATGGAGTATCGTGATGGTATGGAGTATAATGATGGTATGGGGTATTGTGGTGGTATGGAGTATTGTGGTGGTATGGAGTATTGTGATGGTATGGAGTATTGTGATGGTATGGAGTATCGTGATGGTATGGAGTATAATGATGGTATGGAGTATTGTGATGGTATGGAGTATTGTGATGGTATGGGGTATCGTGATGGTAGAGAGTATCGTGATGGTATGGAGTATTGTGATGGTATGGAGTATAATGATGGTATGGAGTATTGTGATGGTATGGAGTATTGTGATGGTATGGAGTATCGTGATAGTATGGAGTATAATGATGGTATGGGGTATTGTGGTGGTATGGAGTATTGTGGTGGTATGGAGTATTGTGATGGTATGGAGTATTGTGATGGTATGGAGTATCGTGATGGTATGGAGTATTGTGATGGTATGGAGTATCGTGATGGTATGGAGTATCGTGATGGTATGGAGTATTGTGATGGTATGGAGTATAATGATGGTATGGAGTATAATGATGGTATGGAGTATCGTGATGGTATGGAGTATCGTGATGGTATGGAGTATTGTGATGGTATGGAGTATCGTGATGGTATGGAGTATCGTGATGGTATGGAGTATTGTGATGGTATGGAGTATAATGATGGTATGGAGTATAATGATGGTATGGCGTATCGTGATGGTATGGAGTATAATGATGGTATGGAGTATTGTGATGGTATGGAGTATAATGATGGTATGGAGTATCGTGATGGTATGGAGTATAATGATGGTATGGAGTATTGTGATGGTATGGAGTATAATGATGGTATGGAGTATAATGATGGTATGGAGTATCGTGATGGTATGGAGTATCGTGATGGTATGGAGTATAGTGATGGTATGGAGTATTGTGATGGTATAGATTATTGTGGTGGTATGGGGTATTGTGATGGTATGGAGTATAATGATGGTATGGAGTATCGTGATGGTATGGAGTATTGTGATGGTATGGAGTATTGTGATGGTATGGAGTATTGTGATGGTATGGAGTATTGTGATGGTATGGAGTATTGTGATGGTATAGATTATTGTGGTGGTATGGGGTATTGTGATGGTATGGAGTATCGTGATGGTATGGAGTATTGTGATGGTATAGATTATTGTGGTGGTATGGGGTATTGTGATGGTATGGAGTATCGTGATGGTATGGAGTATTGTGATGGTATGGAGTATTGTGATGGTATGGAGTATTGTGATGGTATGGAGTATTGTGATGGTATGGAGTATTGTGGTGGTATGGGGTATCGTGATGGTATGGAGTATTGTGGTGGTATGGGGTATCGTGATGGTATGGAGTATCGTGATGGTATGGAGTATTGTGGTGGTATGGAGTATTGTGATGGTATGGAGTATCGTGATGGTATGGAGTATTGTGGTGGTATGGGGTATCGTGATGGTATGGAGTATCGTGATGGTATGGAGTATTGTGATGGTATGGAGTATCGTGATGGTATGGAGTATAGTGATGGTATGGAGTATTGTGATGGTATGGAATATCGTGATGGTATGGAGTATTGTGGTGGTATGGGGTATTGTGATGGTATGGAGTATTGTGGTGGTATGGAGTATTGTGATGGTATAGAGTATTGTGATGGTATGGAGTATCGTGATGGTATGGAGTATTGTGATGGTATAGAGTATTGTGATGGTATGGAGTATTGTGGTGGTATGGAGTATTGTGATGGTATAGAGTATCGTGATGGTATAGAGTATTGTGGTGGTATGGAGTATTGTGATGGTATAGAGTATTGTGATGGTATGGAGTATCGTGATGGTATGGAGTATTGTGATGGTATAGAGTATTGTGATGGTATGGAGTATTGTGGTGGTATGGAGTATTGTGATGGTATAGAGTATCGTGATGGTATAGAGTATTGTGATGGTATGGAGTATCGTGATGGTATGGAGTATTGTGATGGTATGGAGTATCGTGATGGTATGGAGTATTGTGATGGTATGGAGTATCGTGATGGTATGGAGTATAATGATGGTATGGAGTATCGTGATGGTATGGAGTATAATGATGGTATGGAGTATTGTGGTGGTATGGAGTATTGTGATGGTATGGAGTATCGTGATGGTATGGAGTATAATGATGGTATGGAGTATAATGATGGTATGGAGTACCGTGATGGTATGGAGTATAATGATGGTATGGAGTATTGTGGTGGTATGGAGTATTGTGATGGTATAGAGTATCGTGATGGTATAGAGTATAATGATGGTATGGAGTATAATGATGGTATGGAGTATTGTGATGGTATGGAGTATAATGATGGTATGGAGTATTGTGATGGTATGGAGTATAATGATGGTATGGAGTATTGTGATGGTATGGAGTATAATGATGGTATGGAGTATTGTGATGGTATGGAGTATAATGATGGTATGGAGTATTGTGATGGTATGGAGTATAATGATGGTATGGAGTATAATGATGGTATGGAGTATCGTGATGGTATGGAGTATTGTGATGGTATGGAGTATAATGATGGTATGGAGTATTGTGATGGTATGGAGTATAATGATGGTATGGAGTATTGTGATGGTATGGAGTATAATGATGGTATGGAGTATAATGATGGTATGGAGTATTGTGATGGTATGGAGTATTGTGATGGTATGGAGTATAATGATGGTATGGAGTATTGTGATGGTATGGAGTATCGTGATGGTATGGAGTATAATGATGGTATGGAGTATTGTGATGGTATGGAGTATTGTGATGGTATGGAGTATAATGATGGTATGGAGTATTGTGATGGTATGGAGTATAATGATGGTATGGAGTATAATGATGGTATGGAGTATTGTGATGGTATGGAGTATCACACCACCTGCACATTGCATTATCTATACTTTACCTGTACATTACCTACACATCACCTACACATTACATTATCTATACTTTACCTGTACATTACCTACACATTACCTACACATTACATTACCTACACATTACATTATCTATACTTTACCTGTACATTACCTACACATCACCTACACATTACATTATCTATACTTTACCTGTACATTACCTGCACACCACCTACACCGTACATTATCTATACTTTACCTGTACATTACCTGCACACCACCTACACATTACATTATCGATACTTTACCTGTACATTACCTACACATTAACCACACATTACACCACCTACACATTACATTATCTATACTATACCTGTACATTACCTGCACATCACCTACACATTACATTATCTATACTTTACCTGTACATTACCTGCACATCACCTACACATTGCATTATCTATACTTTACCTGTACATTACCTACACATTAACCACACATTACATCACCTACACATTACATTATCTATACTATACCTGTACATTACCTGCACACCACCTACACATTACATTATCTATACTTTACCTGTACATTACCTATACATTAACTGCACATTACCTGCACATTACCTGCACATTACCCATACATTACCTGCACATCACACATGCATTGCCTACACATTACCTACACATTACCTACACATTACATACACATTACCCATACTTTACCGGCACATTACTTATACATTAACTACACATTACCTGCACACTACCTACACATGCCATATGCATGACCTAACATTACCTATACATGACCTATACAAGGCCTATACATTACATGTACTTTACCTATACATTACCTATACATTACCTATACATTACCTATACATTCATCCAATGTTCTCTACATCCTTCTCAACACACACACACACACACACACACACACACACACACACACACACACACACACACACACTTTGTAGCACTTAATGTATGTATGCATTATCCTCCATCTCTCAGCTTGTGTATACAGTGTAATTCTCTATGCACTACTTCCTACACACTAAGGCTTCATCCCACATAGCACCCTATTCCTTACGCCCTATGGCCCTGGTCAAATGTAGTGTGCTATGTAGGGAATAGGGTGCAAATTGGGATGCAGTCTTGTTATGCAGTCAGAAAGGGGCTGCCTGAGTGAATATTTAATAGAGCAGATACACACTTTACTGTCCTCTGTATAGCATTAGAATGCAGAATATAAAGAAGTAGTTCTGATGACAACCAGGTTGCTTTTGAATTCTTATTTTCTGTGTTCTAGAAGGCCTCGGGAATCTGATTATCAGTATCGGAATATTCCAGAATGGGATTGTAAGTGTTCTAAGAAGTCTTTGAAATCTTGGGCTATACAGAAACATTGGAATGTGATTGTCAGTGTTCTAGTTCAGATTTAAATGTTAAATGTGATTCTAATTTAAATAGCTTCATTTATCTCACACAGGGAGGATGTCATTGTGTCTTTTCACTTGTAACTGGCATCTCAGGTGGGACAGAGATGGACTGGTGAAAGCATTAGAATGAAAACCTTTCTTCCACTCATCCATTCATACATACAGGGACAGAAGGAAGAGAGGAATAGAAGGAAGAGAGGAATAGAAGGGAGGAATAGAAGGAAGAGAGGAATAGAAAGGAAGAGTGGAATAGAGGAAGGAATGAAACAAAGGTTAATTTAGTTTATCCATGCATTCCAGCTAGAGTCCATCTGACTGTCAGAGAGTCCCTCATTCACTGTAAACTAGGCCATCTGGACCCTGTATATATGTGTGTGCGTGTGTGTGTGTGTGTGTGTGTGTGTGTGTGTGTGCATGTGCGTGCGTGTGTGCACGTGTGTGTGTGTGTGTGTGTTCATCGTTTGATTAGGAGGTTGCATGGCATGCAGTACTATATATTGCTGTGTGTGTCCAGTGTGTATCCAGTATTGTGTACTGAGCACTATGTGTGTTTATTCTGTATTAGTGATGGGGAAAAAATTGATACAGTTACATATTGCAATATTATTTGTGGACGATAATTTATCAATATTTGATACAAACAATCGATTTGTAAATAATATATCGATTTGTTATAATAATATATAAAATATATATATATGTTTTTGCTAATGTAGGTAGCATTAGCTAGCGCTAGTTGGCTGTACCTGCGCTAAAACCATCTTCTTTTTAAAAATTGAGTGACTGATCAAAACTAATTTTCTTAAAGCTCTCTCTCTCTCTCGTCTCTCTGCAGCAGACATACTGTATAGTGAGCAAAATGTTTGGAACATCAAACCGCACCTAAGTACCTAAGTATGGTGATGATATGGTATGGGGATAATATGGTATGGTGGTGATATGGTATGGGGATAATATGGTATGGTATGGTGGTAATATGGTATGGTGATGATATGGTATGGGGATAATATGGTATGGGGATAATATGGTATGGTGATGATATGGTATGGGGATAATATGGTATGGTGGTAATATGGTATGGTATGGGGATAATATGGTATGGGGATAATATGGTATGGTGATGATATGGTATGGGGATAATATGGTATGGTGGTAATATGGTATGGTATGGGGATAATATGGTATGGGGATAATATGGTATGGTATGGTGGTATTATGGTATGGTATGGGGATAATATGGTATGGTGGTAATATGGTATGGTATGGTATGGGGATAATATGGTATGGGGATAATATGGTATGGAATGGGGATATTATGGTATGGTGATGATATGGTATGGGGATAATATGGTATGGTATGGTGGTAATATGGTATGGTGATGATATGGTATGGTGATGATATGGTATGGTGGTGATATGGGTATGGGGATAATATGGTATGGTATGGTGGTATATGGTATGGTGATGATATGGTATGGGGATAATATGGTATGGGGTATATGGTATGGGGATAATATGGTATGGTGATTGATGGTTGGGGGATAATATGGTATGGTGATAATATGGTATGGTATGGGGATATATGGTATGGTGGTAATATGGTATGGTATGGGGATAATATGGTATGGGGATAATATGGTATGGTGATGATGGTATGGGGATAATATGGTATGGTGGTAATATGGTATGGTATGGGGATAAATGGTATGGGGTATGGTATGGTGGTATAATGGTATGGATGGGAAATATGGTATGGTGGTATATGGTATGGGGATAATATGGTATGGGGATAAGATGGTATGGGGATAATATGGATGGTAGGGATATTGGTATGGTGATGATATGGTATGGGGATGATATGGTATTGTATGGTGTGCATATGTATGGGTTGTTATGGTATGGGGTATGGTTGATATTGGTAGGGAATATAGGTATGGTAAATGTGTATGTATGCTGCATTGGTGAGATATTGTTGAATGATATTATGATATGGTATGGGGATAATATGGTATGGTGATGATATGGTATGGGGATAATATGGTATGGTATGGTGGTAATATGGTATGGTGATGATATGGTATGGTGATGATATGGTATGGGGATAATATGGTATGGTATGGTGATAATATGGTATGGTATGGGGATAATATGGTATGGTGATGATATGGTATGGTGGTAATATGGTATGGTATGGGGATAATATGGTATGGGGATAATATGGTATGGTGATGATATGGTATGGGGATAATATGGTATGGTATGGGGATAATATGGTATGGGGATAATATGGTATGGTATGGGGATAATATGGTATGGGGATAATATGGTATGGTGATAATATGGTATGGGGATAATATGGTATGGTGATAATATGGTATGGTATGGGGATAATATGGTATGGTGATGATATGGTATGGGGATAATATGGTATGGTATGGTGGTAATATGGTATGGTATGGGGATATATGGTATGGTGGTAATATGGTATGGTATGGGGATAATATGGTATGGTGGTAATATGGTATGGTATGGGGATAATATGGTATGGGGATAATATGGTATCGGGGTAAATATGGTATGGTATGGGGATAATATGGTATGGTATGGGGATAATATGGTATGGTGATGATATGGTATGGGGATAATATGGTATGGTGATAATATGGTATGGGGATAATATGGTATGGTGATGATATGGTATGGGGATAATATGGTATGGTGGTAATATGGTATGGTATGGTGATAATATGGTATGGGGATAATATGGTATGGTGATGATATGGTATGGTGATGATATGGTATGGGGATAATATGTTATGGTGATAATATGGTATGGTGATGATATGGTATGGGGATAATATGGTATGGTGATAATATGGTATGGTGATGATATGGTATGGTGATGATATGGTATGGTATGGGGATAATATGGTATGGTATGGGGATAATATGGTATGGTGATAATATGGTATGGTATGGTGATAATATGGTATGGTGGTGATATGGTATGGTGATAATATGGTATGGTATGGGGATAATATGGTATGGTGGTGATATGGTATGGTGATAATATGGTATGGTATGGTGATAATATGGTATGGTGATGATATGGTATGGTATGGGGATAATATGGTATGGTATGGTGATAATATGGTATGGTGATGATATGGTATGGGGATAATATGGTATGGTGATAATATGGTATGGTATGGGGATAATATGGTATGGTGATGATATGGTATGGTGGTAATATGGTATGGTATGGGAATAATATGGTATGGGGATAATATGGTATGGTGATGATATGGTATGGGGATAATATGGTATGGTATGGTGGTAATATGGTATGGTATGGGGATAATATGGTATGGTGGTAATATGGTATGGTATGGGGATAATATGGTATGGTGGTAATATGGTATGGTATGGGGATAATATGGTATGGGGATAATATGGTATGGGGATAATATGGTATGGTATGGGGATAATATGGTATGGTATGGGGATAATATGGTATGGTGATGATATGGTATGGGGATAATATGGTATGGTGATAATATGGTATGGGGATAATATGGTATGGTGATGATATGGTATGGGGATAATATGGTATGGTGGTAATATGGTATGGTATGGTGATAATATGGTATGGGGATAATATGGTATGGTGATGATATGGTATGGTGATGATATGGTATGGGGATAATATGGTATGGTGATAATATGGTATGGTGATGATATGGTATGGGGATAATATGGTATGGTGATAATATGGTATGGTGATGATATGGTATGGTGATGATATGGTATGGTATGGGGATAATATGGTATGGTATGGGGATAATATGGTATGGTGATAATATGGTATGGTATGGTGATAATATGGTATGGTGGTGATATGGTATGGTGATAATATGGTATGGTATGGGGATAATATGGTATGGTGGTGATATGGTATGGTGATAATATGGTATGGTATGGTGATAATATGGTATGGTGATGATATGGTATGGTATGGGGATAATATGGTATGGTATGGTGATAATATGGTATGGTGATGATATGGTATGGTATGGGGATAATATGGTATGGTATGGGGATAATATGGTATGGTATGGTATGGGGATAATATGGTATGGGGATAATATGTTATGGTATGGGGATAATATGGTATGGTATGGTGATAATATGGTATGGTGATGATATGGTATGGGGATAATATGGTATGGTATGGGGATGATATGGTGTGGGGATAATATGGTATGGTGATAATATGGTATGGTGATAATATGGTATGATATGGTATGGTGATGATATGGTATGGGGATAATATGATATGGTATGGGGATAATATGGTACTGGGGATAATATGGTATGGGGATAATATAGGTATGGTATGGGGATAATATGGTATGGGGATAATATGGTATGGTGATAATATGGTATGATATGGTATGGTGATGATATGGTATGGGGATAATATGATATGGTATGGGGATAATATGGTATGGGGATAATATGGTATGGTATGGGGATAATATGGTATGGTGATGATATGGTATGGTGGTAATATGGTATGGGGATAATATGGTATGGGGATAATATGGTATGGGGATAATATGGTATGGTATGGGGATAATATGGTATGGTGATGATATGGTATGGGGATAATATGATATGGTATGGGGATAATATGGTATGGTATGGGGATGATATGGTATGGGGATAATATGGTATGAGAATAATATGGTATGGTATGGGGATAATATGGTATGGTGATAATATGGTATGGGGATAATATGGTATGGTATGGGGATAATATGGTATGGGGATAATATGGTATGGTATGGGGATGATATGGAATGGTGATGATATGGTATGGGGATAATATGGTATGGTATGGGGATAATATGGTATGGTGATAATATGGTATGGTATGGGGATAATATGGTATGGGGATAATATGGTATGGTGATGATATGGTATGGGGATAATATGGTATGGTATGGGGATAATATGGTATGGGGATAATATGGTATGGTGGTAATATGGTATGGTGATGATATGGTATGGGGATAATATGGTATGGTGGTGATATGGTATGGAGATAATATGGTATGGGGATAATATGGTATGGTGGTGATATGGTATGGAGATAATATGGTATGGGGATAATATGGTATGGTGATGATATGGTATGGGGATAATATGGTATGGGGATAATATGGTATGGTATGGGGATAATATGGTATGGGGATAATATGGTATGGTGGTAATATGGTATGGTATGGGGATAATATGGTATGGTGATAATATGGTATGGTATGGGGATAATATGGTATGGTGTGGGGATAATATGGTATGGTGATGATATGGTATGGGGATAATATGGTATGGTGATAATATGGTATGGTATGGGGATAATATGGTATGGTGATGATGGTATGGGGATAATATGGTATGGTATGGGGATGATATGGTATGGGGATAATATGGTATGGGGATAATATGGTATGGTGATAATATGGTATGGTATGGGGATAATATGGTATGGGGATAATATGGTATGGTATGGGGATAATATGGTATGGGGATAATATGGTATGGTATGGGGATAATATGGTATGGTGATAATATGGTATGGGGATAATATGGTATGGTGGTAATATGGTATGGTGGTATATGGTATGGGGATAATATGGTATGGTGGTGATATGGTACGGGGATAATATGGTATGGGGATAATATGGTATGGTGATGATATGGTATGGGGATAATATGGTATGGTATGGGGATAATATGGTATGGGGATAATATGGTATGGTGGTAATATGGTATGGTATGGGGATAATATGGTATGGTGATAATATGCTATGGTATGGGGATAATATGGTATGGTGATAATATGGTATGGTGATGATATGGTATGGGGATAATATGGTATGGTATGGGGATAATATGGTATGGTATGGGGATAATATGGTATGGTGATAATATGGTATGGTGATGATATGGTATGGTGATGATATGGTATGGGGATAATATGGTATGGTATGGGGATAATATGGTATGGGGATAATATGGTGTGGTGATAATATGGTATGGTGATGATATGGTATGGTATGGGGATAATATGGTATGGGGATAATATGGTATGGTATGGGGATAATATGGTATGGGGATAATATGGTATGGGGATAATATGGTATGGTATGGGGATAATATGGTATGGGGATAATATGGTATGGTATGGGGATAATATGGTATGGTATGGGGATAATATGGTATGGGGATAATATGGTATGGTATGGGGATAATATGGTATGGGGATAATATGGTATGGTATGGGGATAATATGGTATGGGGATAATATGGTATGGTATGGGGATAATATGGTATGGTATGGGGATAATATGGTATGGTGATGATATGGTATGGTATGGGGATAATATGGTATGGTGATAATATGGTATGGGGATAATATGGTATGGTGATAATATGGTATGGGGATAATATGGTATGGTGATAATATGGTATGGTATGGGGATAATATGGTATGGGGATAATATGGTATGGTGGTAATATGGTATGGTGATGATATGGTATGGGGATGATCTGGTATGGGGATAATATGGTATGGTATGGGGATAATATGGTATGGTATGGGGATAATATGGTATGGTGATGATATGGTATGGGGATAATATGGTATGGTGATGATATGGTATGGGGATAATATGGTATGGTGATAATATGGTATGGTGATGATATGGTATGGGGATAATATGGTATGGGGATAATATGGTATGGTGATGATATGGTATGGTGATGATATGGTATGGGGATAATATGGTATGGTGATAATATGGTATGGTATGGGGATAATATGGTATGGTGATGATATGGTATGGGGATAATATGGTATGGTGATGATATGGTATGGTATGGGGATAATATGGTATGGGGATAATATGGTATGGTGGTAATATGGTATGGTGATGATATGGTATGGGGATAATATGGTATGGGGATAATATGGTATGGGGATAATATGGTATGGTGATGATATGGTATGGGGATAATATGGTATGGGGATAATATGGTATGGGGATAATATGGTATGGTGGTAATATGGTATGGGGATAATATGGTATGGTGGTAATATGGTATGGGGATAATATGGTATGGTATGGGGATAATATGGTATGGTATGGGGATGATATGGTATGGTATGGGGATAATATGGTATGGTATGGTGATAATATGGTATGGTATGGTGATGATATGGTATGGGGATAATATGGTATGGTGATGATGTGGTATGGGGATAATATCATATAGTATGGGGATAATATGGTATGATATGGGGATGATATGGTATGGTATGGGGATAATATGGTATGGTATGGGGATAATATGGTATGGTATGGGGATAATATGATATG
>NC_143031.1:81610911-81615911 GCF_057628025.1 Oncorhynchus mykiss | reverse complement strand
TCCTTGCCCTTCAGCCCTCCTGCCTCCTCCCCACCATCCCTCCCCCTCTCTCTCTCTCTGCCCCTCATCTTCACTCTTTCTCTGTCCTCTTCTTTTCTCGGTCTCTTCCCCTCCTCATCTTCATTCTCTCCCTCCCTCCCTCCCTCCCTCCTTCTGAACTCATTCCATCTCATGCTAGCGAGAAAGAGGACAGACAAAGTTGATTAGACAAGAACATTAGAACATTCTGAGGGCGGACCAGAATAAGAACGAGGGCGGAGGGGCTGGGATGAGTTGGAACGACAAAACGTTACGCCGTCTAGACGTTGTGTGTGTGTGTGTGTGTGTGTGTGTGTGTGTGTGTGTGTGTGTGTGTGTGTGCGAGGCTGGAAAGGCATCAAGGAGGAAATAGCATTCTGAATGGAGCTGAGGCCGAAGCAGTTTTCTGATGGAAATTCCAATCCGAATTCTAATTAGAGAGAAAGAACCAAATGAACTGAAATTATCCAGACCTTCTCTGTACAGTCTAACCCATATTCCATATTAAAGGGATAGTTCTCTCTATAGACCATATTCCATCTTAAAGGGATAGTTCTCTCTATAGGGTCGAGACCATATTCCATATTAAAGGGATAGTTCTCTCTTTAGACCATATTCCATCTTAAAGGGATAGTTCTCTCTTTAGACCATATTCCATATTAAAGGGATAGTTCTCTCTTTAGACCATATTCCATCTTAAAGGGATAGTTCTCTCTTTAGACCATATTCCATATTAAAGGGATAGTTCTCTCTATAGATCATATTCCATCTTAAAGGGATAGTTCTCTCTATAGACCATATTCCATCTTAAAGGGATAGTTCTCTCTATAGACCATATTCCATCTTAAAGGGATAGTTATCTCTATAGACCATATTCCATCTTAAAGGGATAGTTCTCTCTATAGACCATATTCCATCTTAAAGGGATAGTTCCCTCTATAGACCATATTCCATCTTAAAGGGATAGTTCTTATTGATGTTGCTGTGCTTTAAAGGGAGTCCAGAGCTGGGCCCATATCCCACTCCATCTGTTGTGGAGGTCTGTGCTGTGTACGCTGGGAGAAATCTACAGGCCTCAATCCCATATGAATGGGACATATTGGCACTGTCTAAAGCCATTGGTGCCATTACTTTCCCACTGATGTGGGGTTGAGGACTACAGTTTCAGATCACATAAGAACATTAACAAATACAGATTTGTAGGGCGTGCTGCCCCTTTTAAAATATGTTACTCTCTACTCTATTCTACTCTACACTACTCTATTCCACTCTACTCTATTCAGCTCTACTCTATTCTACTCTACACTACTCTATTCCACTCTATTCTACTCTATACTACTCTACTCTACTCTACTCTACTCTACTCTATTCTACTCTACTCTGTACTACTCTACTCTATTCTACTCTACACTACTCTACTCTACTCTACTCTATACTACTCTACTCTACTCTACTCTATTCTACTCTACTCTACTCTACTCTATTCTACTCTACTCTACTCTACTCTACTCTACTCTACTCTACACTACTCTACTCTACTCTACTCTACTCTACTCTACTCTATTCTACTCTATACTACTCTACTCTACTCTACTCTACTCTACTCTATTCTACTCTACTCTGTACTACTCTACTCTATTCTACTCTATACTACTCTACTCTACTCTACTCTATACTACTCTACTCTACTCTACTCTACTCTACTCTACTCTACTCTATTCTACTCTACTCTATACTACTCTACTCTATTCTACTCTACTCTACTCTACTATATTCTACTCTACTCTACTCTACTCTACTCTACTCTATTCTACTCTATACTACTCTACTCTATTCTACTCTACTCTACTCTACTCTATTCTACTCTACTCTACTCTACTCTACTCTACTCTACACTACTCTACTCTACTCTATACTACTCTACTCTACTCTACTCTATTCTACTCTACTCTACTCTACTCTACTCTACACTACTCTACTCTATTCTACTCTATACTACTCTACTCTACTCTACTCTATACTACTCTACTCTATTCTACTCTATACTACTCTACTCTACTCTACTCTACTCTACTCTATTCTACTCTATACTACTCTACTCTATACTACTCTACTCTACTCTACTCTATTCTACTCTACTCTACTCTACTCTACTCTACTCTACTCTACTCTACTCTGCTGTACTCTACTCTACTCTACTCTACTCTACTCTACTCTGCTGTACTCTACTCTACTCTACTCTACACTACTCTACTCTACTCTACTCTACTCTACTCTACTCTACCAAGGCCAGGAATCGACATGAAGGATTCAAGGCAGTTCAGTATGATACACATTGCAGGGGCCGTTTTTTGTTCAGGGCAGTTTTGACAAGAAGGCACATGTCTCCACACACACGCTAGCCTGTGGCAGCTACCATACACTATAGTGCATGTGTCTGTGTGTGTGTGTGTGTGTGTGTGTTCTGGAGTACCAGAGATGTCAAAAACATCCCCAAACATCCATTGTAGTGTGTACTACCTCCTCTACGGGTTTTTCTTCTCTCCCCAAAAGGCCTGGCAGGGAATTTACACAAAGGGGATATGTTACTGTGTGACAGACATCAACACAGCCATTTTTCTTTAGAGCAATTTGAAGGGCCCGTGTCAGCTACTACTGTACAGTGTGGTATATGTGTTGCTATGGAATAGCAGAGACAGGAGGCAACAGGACTGGGTGTCAGAGGGTGTTAGGGTCTGTCCCAACAGAGGAGAGATAGGAGGCAACAGGACTGGGTGTCAGAGGGTGTTAGGGTCTGTCCCAACAGAGGAGAGACAGGAGGCAACAGGACTGGGTGTCAGAGGGTGTTAGGGTCTGTCCCAACAGAGGAGAGATAGGAGGCAACAGGACTGGGTGTCAGAGGGTGTTAGGGTCTGTCCCAACAGAGGAGAGATAGGAGGCAACAGGACTGGGTGTCAGAGGGTGTTAGGGTCTGTCCCAACAGAGGAGAGACAGGAGGCAACAGGACTGGTTGTCAGAGGGTGTTAGGGTCTGTCCCAACAGAGGAGGGACAGGAGGCAACAGGACTGGGTGTCAGAGGGTGTTAGGGTCTGTCCCAACAGAGGAGAGACAGGAGGCAACAGGACTGGTTGTCAGAGGGTGTTAGGGTCTGTCCCAACAGAGGAGGGACAGGAGGCAACAGGACTGGGTGTCAGAGGGTGTTAGGGTCTGTCCCAACAGAGGAGAGACAGGAGGCAACAGGACTGGTTGTCAGAGGGTGTTAGGGTCTGTCCCAACAGAGGAGGGACAGGAGGCAACAGGACTGGGTGTCAGAGGGTGTTAGGGTCTGTCCCAACAGAGGAGAGACAGGAGGCAACAGGACTGGTTGTCAGAGGGTGTTAGGGTCTGGCCAACAGAGGAGGGACAGGAGGCAACAGGACTGGGTGTCAGAGGGTGTTAGGGTCTGTCCCAACAGAGGAGAGACAGGAGGCAACAGGACTGGTTGTCAGAGGGTGTTAGGGTCTGTCCCAACAGAGGAGGGACAGGAGGCAACAGGACTGGTTGTCAGTGGGTGTTAGGGTCTGTCCCAACGGAGGAGGGACAGGAGGCAACAGGACTGGGTGTCAGAGGGTGTTAGGGTCTGACATGCAGGGAAACATCCAAACAGTAGTGAAGGTCAACATGCAGGGAAACATCCTCCAGTCCTCTCGTCCTCCAATCTTCTAGTCCTCTTGTCCTCCAGTCCTCCAGTCTTCCAGTCCTCCTGTCCTCCAATCTTCCAGTCCTCTGGTCAGTCCTTAGTCAGTCTCTAGTCAGTCCTCCGGAGGACTGGCGAGAGGACTGACCAGAGGACTGACCAGAGGACTGACTGGAGGACTGACTGGAGGACTGACTAGAGACTGACCAGAGGACTGACCAGAGGACTGACCAGAGGACTGAACAGAGGACTGACTGGTGGACTGACTGGAGGACTGACCAGAGGACTGACCAGAGGACTGACTGGAGGATTGACTGGAGACTGACTAGAGGACTGACTGGAGACTGACTAGAGGACTGACTGGAGACTGACTAGAGGACTGACTGGAGACTGACTAGAGGACTGACTGGAGACTGACTAGAGGACTGACTGGAGACTGACTAGAGGACTGACTGGAGACTGACTAGAGGACTGACTGGAGACTGACTAGAGGACTGGAGTTGCCTTAGATAATGAGAAAATTCTGCTCATCAGGAAAATCACAATTTTTCCCTCTAAAATGAATCAACCTCTGTTTTATTGGTCACATACACATATTTAGTAGATGTTATTAAGGATGTAGCAAAATGCTTGATTGGCCACTTGCGCGTGTGTGTGTGTGTGTGTGTGTGTGTGTGTGTGTGTGTGTGTCGTTATAAAGGGCACAGGCCAGACTTTCACCAACTTCAATGCTGATTGGATTCAAATTAGCCACATAATGTGGCTGTGTGTGTGTGTGTGTGAGTGTGCGCGCCCCCTCACATACCCGTACCAATCAACACTGTGCAGGCCTAGTGTTACTGTTACTGTTACTGAGCCCCCTCCACAGACCCCGCTGAGGTTATTTTACCGTTACATGGCAACCGCTTACTGTTTTTACCGTGCCCGGTAATGACCCCCTGCTCTGCCCAGACCCCTCTGTGGCTCCCTTACTCTATCACTACGAGAGAGAGAGAGAGAGAGAGAGAGAGAGAGAGAGAGAGAGAGAGAGAGAGAGAGGGAGAGAGAGAGAGAGAGAGAGAGAGAGAGAGACACAGAGAGAGAGAGAGAGGGAGAGAGAGAGACACAGAGAGAGACACAGAGAGAGACACAGAGAGAGAGAGAGAGGGAGAGAGAGAGAGAGAGAGGGAGAGAGAGAGAGAGAGAGAGAGAGAGAGAGGGAGAGAGAGAGAGAGAGAGAGAGACAAGAAGACAGACATAGAGGGGGAGAGAGAGAGAGAGAGAGAGAGAGAGAGACACAGAGAGAGACACAGAGAGAGACACAGAG
>NC_143031.1:81585911-81600911 GCF_057628025.1 Oncorhynchus mykiss | reverse complement strand
CAGTTAAACCCCACTGTTCCCTGGTAGGCTGTCATTCTGTCCCTGAACAAGGCAGTTAACCCACTGTTCCCTGGTAGGCTGTCATTCTGTCCCTGAACAAGGCAGTTAACCCACTGTTCCCTGGTAGGCTGTCATTCTGTCCCTGAACAAGGCAGTTAACCCACTGTTCCCTGGTAGGCTGTCATTCTGTCCCTGAACAAGGCAGTTAACCCACTGTTCCCTGGTAGGCTGTCATTCTGTCCCTGAACAAGGCAGTAAACCCCACTGTTCCCTGGTAGGCTGTCATTCTGTCCCTGAACAAGGCAGTTAAACCCACTGTTCCCAGGTAGGCTGTCATTCTGTCCCTGAACAAGGCAGTTAACCCACTGTTCCCTGGTTGGCTATCATTCTGTCCCTGAACAAGGCAGTTAAACCCACTGTTCCCTGGTAGGCTGTCATTCTGTCCCTGAACAAGGCAGTTAACCCACTGTTCCCTGGTTGGCTGTCATTCTGTCCCTGAACAAGGCAGTTAAACCCACTGTTCCCTGGTAGGCTGTCATTCTGTCCCTGAACAAGGCAGTTAAACCCACTGTTCCCTGGTAGGCTGTCATTCTGTCCCTGAACAAGGCAGTTAACCCACTGTTCCCTGGTAGGCTGTCATTCTGTCCCTGAACAAGGCAGTTAAACCCCACTGTTCCCTGGTAGGCTGTCATTCTGTCCCTGAACAAGGCAGTTAACCCACTGTTCCCTGGTAGGCTGTCATTCTGTCCCTGAACAAGGCAGTTAACCCACTGTTCCCTGGTAGGCTGTCATTCTGTCCCTGAACAAGGCAGTTAAACCCCACTGTTCCCTGGTAGGCTGTCATTCTGTCCCTGAACAAGGCAGTTAACCCACTGTTCCCTGGTAGGCTGTCATTCTGTCCCTGAACAAGGCAGTTAACCCACTGTTCCCTGGTAGGCTGTCATTCTGTCCCTGAACAAGGCAGTAAACCCCACTGTTCCCTGGTAGGCTGTCATTCTGTCCCTGAACAAGGCAGTTAAACCCACTGTTCCCAGGTAGGCTGTCATTCTGTCCCTGAACAAGGCAGTTAACCCACTGTTCCCTGGTTGGCTATCATTCTGTCCCTGAACAAGGCAGTTAAACCCACTGTTCCCTGGTAGGCTGTCATTCTGTCCCTGAACAAGGCAGTTAACCCACTGTTCCCTGGTTGGCTGTCATTCTGTCCCTGAACAAGGCAGTTAAACCCACTGTTCCCTGGTAGGCTGTCATTCTGTCCCTGAACAAGGCAGTTAAACCCACTGTTCCCTGGTAGGCTGTCATTCTGTCCCTGAACAAGGCAGTTAACCCACTGTTCCCTGGTAGGCTGTCATTCTGTCCCTGAACAAGGCAGTTAAACCCCACTGTTCCCTGGTAGGCTGTCATTCTGTCCCTGAACAAGGCAGTTAACCCACTGTTCCCTGGTAGGCTGTCATTCTGTCCCTGAACAAGGCAGTTAACCCACTGTTCCCTGGTAGGCTGTCATTCTGTCCCTGAACAAGGCAGTTAAACCCCACTGTTCCCTGGTAGGCTGTCATTCTGTCCCTGAACAAGGCAGTTAACCCACTGTTCCCTGGTAGGCTGTCATTCTGTCCCTGAACAAGGCAGTTAACCCACTGTTCCCTGGTTGGCTGTCATTCTGGCCCTGAACAAGGCAGTTAAACCCACTGTTCCCTGGTTGGCTGTCATTCTGTCCCTGAACAAGGCAGTAAACCCACTGTTCCCTGGTAGGCTGTCATTCTGTCCCTGAACAAGGCAGTTAAACCCCACTGTTCCCTGGTAGGCTGTCATTCTGTCCCTGAACAAGGCAGTTAAACCCACTGTTCCCTGGTAGGCTGTCATTCTGTCCCTGAACAAGGCAGTTAAACCCCACTGTTCCCTGGTAGGCTGTCATTCTGTCCCTGAACAAGGCAGTTAAACCCCACTGTTCCCTGGTAGGCTGTCATTCTGTCCCTGAACAAGGCAGTTAAACCCCACTGTTCCCTGGTAGGCTGTCATTCTGTCCCGGAACAAGGCAGTTAACCCACTGTTCCCTGGTAGGCTGTCATTCTGTCCCTGAACAAGGCAGTTAAACCCCACTGTTCCCTGGTAGGCTGTCATTGTGTCCCTGAACAAGGCAGTAAACCCACTGTTCCCTGGTAGGCTGTCATTCTGTCCCGGAACAAGGCAGTTAACCCACTATTCCCTGGTTTGCTGTCATTGTGTCCCTGAACAAGGCAGTAAACCCACTGTTCCCTGGTTGGCTGTCATTCTGTCCCTGAACAAGGCAGTTAACCCACTGTTCCCTGGTTGGCTGTCATTCTGTCCCTGAACAAGGTAGTAAACCCACTGTTCCCTGGTAGGCTGTCATTCTGTCCCTGAACAAGGCAGTTAACCCACTGTTCCCTGGTAGGCTGTCATTCTGTCCCTGAACAAGGCAGTTAACCCACTGTTCCCTGGTTGGCTGTCATTCTGTCCCTGAACAAGGCAGTAAACCCACTGTTCCCTGGTAGGCTGTCATTCTGTCCCTGAACAAGGCAGTAAACCCACTGTTCCCTGGTAGGCTGTCATTCTGTCCCTGAACAAGGCAGTAAACCCACTGTTCCCTGGTTGGCTGTCATTGTATATACTTTAACTGACTTGCCTAGTTAAATAAAGATTAAATAATAATACGCAATACGGCCTCCCGGGTGGCGCAGTGGTTAAGGGCGCTGTACTGTAGCGCCAGCTGTGCCACCAGAGACTCTGGGTTCGCGCCCAGGCTCTGTCGTAACCGGCCGCGACCGGGAGGTCAGTGGGGCGACACACAATTGGCCTAGCGTCATCTGGGTTAGGGAGGCCCTTGTCTCATCGCGCACCGGCGACTCCTGTGGCGGGCTGGGCGCAGTGCGCGCTAACCAAGGTTGCCAGGTGCACGGTGTTTCCTCTGTCACATTGGTGCGGCTGGCTTGGATGCGTGCTGTGTTAAGAAGCAGTGCGGGTTGTGTATCGGAGGACGCATGACTTTCAACCTCTCCCGAGCCGTACGGGAGTTGTAGTGATGAGACAAGATAGTAGCTACTAAAACAATTGGATACCACGAAATGGGGGAAAAAAGGGTTAAAATTCAACTAAATAAAAATACTGCAACACATAAATTCAGAAAACAACATTTAAACGTTTAAATGCCATTAACTAATCATTTACATCATGTACTTTCACTTCCTGATCTTTTAACCAATTATATAGCCAACAATATCAGAAGTGTGCTGCCTGTGTAATGGCAGCCTGACACTGTTACTCTATGCCTTACTAATGAAGTAAACACCAGACTGTATGGATTTATTGAAGCCTATAAAATCAGCTATAAAATAACGGACCGGTTTGACTTTATTGTAAAGCTCATCCGATGATAATAACAGCTCGTTCATCTCAGTCTCCATAATGACGAGTGACAGCGTCCTGGACAGGGTTTATAAAACCGTCAGACGGAACATATGGAACTGCGGAACCTGTCTTTGGAACCACGGAACAATAGAATCATGGAGTCATAATGGAATGATTTGACTGGTGGGCTTTGGCCATATGTTGCTGAGGGCCGTGTTCCTGTTAGGATCCGTTCCAAATGGTACCCTTTATAGTGCACTACTTTGGACCAGAGCCCATATAGGGAATAGTGGGGGTGCAATTTGGGATGCGGTCTTGGACAGCTGGTCTAAACAGCTCATGTTGCATTGAGTTAAGCAGCAATCGATCAGAACGGGTTGAGGTCATTGAGTGGTTTGACTAAAGTTGATGGGGCGTGAGAGACTGTTGTGTTTTAACTAGTTAAAGTCCATTAGCAGGATGTTGAGAGATACTATTGTGTTTTAACTAGTTAAAGCCCATTAGTAGAATGTTGAGAGATACTGTTGTGTTTTAACTAGTGAAAGTCCATTAGCAGGATGTTGAGAGATACTGTTGTGTTTTAACTAGTGAAAGTCCATTAGTAGAATGTTGAGAGAGAAATCAGGGGGCATGTTAGGACAAATCTGACCACTTACAGTAAGTAGCATGTTAGATGTCCTATAGTTGTGCTATAGAGATGTAGTGATATGATTAGACTGGACTGTAGTAGTGATGTAGTGATATGATTAGACTGGACTGTAGTAGTGATGATTAGACTGGACTGTAGTAGTGATGTAGTGATGTGATTAGACTGGACTGTAGTTGTGATGATTAGACTGGACTGTAGTAGTGATGTAGTGATATGATTAGACTGGACTGTAGTAGTGATGTAGTGGTATGATTAGACTGGACTGTAGTAGTGATGATTAGACTGGACTGTAGTAGTGATGTAGTGATGATTAGACTGGACTGTAGTAGTGATGTAGTGATATGATTAGACTGGACTGTAGTAGTGATGTAGTGATATGATTAGACTGGACTGTAGTAGTGATGTAGTGATGATTAGACTGGACTGTAGTAGTGATGTAGTGATATGATTAGACTGGACTGTAGTAGTGATGTAGTGATATGATTAGACTGGACTGTAGTAGTGATGTAGTGATGATTAGACTGGACTGTAGTAGTGATGTAGTGATGATTAGACTGGACTGTAGTAGTGATGATTAGACTGGACTGTAGTAGTGATGTAGTGATGTGATTAGACTGGACTGTAGTAGTGATGATTAGACTGGACTGTAGTAGTGATGATTAGACTGGACTGTAGTAGTGATGATTAGACTGGACTGTAGTAGTGATGTAGTGATGATTAGACTGGACTGTAGTAGTGATGTAGTGATATGATTAGACTGGACTGTAGTAGTGATGATTAGACTGGACTGTAGTAGTGATGTAGTGATGATTAGACTGGACTGTAGTAGTGATGTAATGATGATTAGACTGGACTGTAGTAGTGATGTAGTGATATGATTAGACTGGACTGTAGTAGTGCTGTAGTGATGATTAGACTGGACTGTAGTAGTGATGATTAGACTGGACTGTAGTAGTGATGTAGTGATGTGATTAGACTGGACTGTAGTAGTGATGATTAGACTGGACTGTAGTAGTGATGTAGTGATGTGATTAGACTGGACTGTAGTAGTGCTGTAGTGATGTGATTCGACTGGACTGTAGTAGTGATGTAGTGATGTGATTAGACTGGACTGTAGTAGTGCTGTAGTGATGATTAGACTGGACTGTAGTAGTGATGTGATTAGACTGGACTGTAGTAGTGATAATTAGACTGGACTGTAGTAGTGATGTAGTGATGTGATTAGACTGGACTGTAGTAGTGATAATTAGACTGGACTGTAGTAGTGCTGTAGTGATGTGATTCGACTGGACTGTAGTAGTGATGTAGTGATATGATTAGACTGGACTGTAGTAGTGATGATTAGACTGGACTGTAGTAGTGATGATGATTAGACTGGACTGTAGTAGTGATGATTAGACTGGACTGTAGTAATGATGATTAGACTGGACTGTAGTAGTGATGTAGTGATGTAGTGATGTGATTAGACTGGACTGTAGTTGGGCTCTAGTGATATGATATATATATATATGACCGTATACAGTTATATATATTACAGTTATATAAAGTTATGTATATTACAGTTATATAAAGTTATATATATTACAGTTATATATATTACAGTTATATAAAGTTATATATATATATATATATTACAGTTATATAAAGTTATATATATTACAGTTATATAAAGGTATATATATTACAGTTATATAAAGTTATATATATATTACAGTTATATATATTACAGTTATATAAAGTTATATATATTACAGTTATATAAAGTTATATATATATATATATAAATATATTACAGTTATATAAAGTTATATATATTACAGTTATATAAAGTTATATATATTACAGTTATATAAAGTTATATATATTACAGTTATATAAAGTTATATATATTACAGTTATATAAAGTTATATATATTACAGTTATATAAAGTTATATATATTACAGTTATATAAAGTTATATATATTACAGTTATATAAAGTTATATATATTACAGTTATATAAAGTTATATATATTACAGTTATACAGTTATATATATTACAGTTATATAAAGTTATATATATATATTACAGTTATATAAAGTTATATATATTACAGTTATATATTTTACAGTTATATAAAGTAATATATATTACAGTTATATATATTACAGTTATATAAAGTTATAAATATTACAGTTATATATATTACAGGTATATAAAGTTATATATATTACAGTTATATAAAGTTATATATATATATTACAGTTATATATATTACAGGTATATAAAGTTATATATAGATTACAGGTATATAAAGTTATATATATTACAGTTATTTAAAGTTATTTATATTACAGTTATATATATTACAGTTATATATATTACAGCTATATAAAGTTATATATATTACAGTTATATATATTACAGTTATATAAAGTTCTATATTACAGTTATATAAAGTTATATATATTACAGTTATATAAAGTTAGACATATTAAAGTTATATAAAGTTATATTACAGTTATATATATTACAGTTATATATATTGCAGTTATATATAATACAGTTGTATACAGTTGTATATATTACATGTATATAAAGTTATATATATTACAGTTATATAAAGTTATATATATTACAGTCATATAAAGTTATATATATTACAGCTATATACAGTTATATATATTACAGTTATATAGTTATATATATTACAGTTATATAAAGTTATATGAAGTTAGATATATTACAGTTATATAAAGTTATATATATTACAGTTATATAAAGTTATATATATATATTACAGTTATATATATTACAGTTATATATAGTTATATGAAGTTAGATATATTACAGTTATATAAAGTTATATATATTACAGTTATATAAAGTTATATATATATATTACAGTTATATATATTACAGTTATATATATTACAGTTATATATAGTTATATGAAGTTAGATATATTACAGTTATATAAAGTTATATATATTACAGTTATATAAAGTTATATGAAGTTAGATATATTACAGTTATATAAAGTTATACATATTACAGTTATATAAAGTTATATATATATATTACAGTTATATATAGTTATATGAAGTTAGATATATTACAGTTATATAAAGTTATATATATTACAGTTATATAAAGTTATATATATATTACAGTTATATATATTACAGTTATATATATTACAGTTATATATATTACAGTTATATATAGTTATATGAAGTTAGATATATTACAGTTATATAAAGTTATATATATTACAGTTATATAAAGTTATATGAAGTTAGATATATTACAGTTATATAAAGTTATACATATTACAGTTATATAAAGTTAGACATATTAGAGTTATATAAAGTTATATATATTACAGTTATATAAAGTTATATATATTACAGTCATATAAAGTTATATATATTACAGTTATATACAGTTATATATATTACAGTTATATAAAGTTATATATATTACAGTTATATAAAGTTATATATATTACAGTTATATAGTTATATATATTACAGTTATATAAAGTTATATATATTACAGTTATATAAAGTTATATATATTACAGTTATATAAAGTTATATATATTACAGTCATATAAAGTTATATATATTACAGTTATATACAGTTATATATATTACAGTTCTATAAAGTTATATATATTACAGTTATATAAAGTTATATATATTACAGTTATATAGTTATATATATTACAGTTATATAAAGTTATATATATATTACAGTTATATAATGTTATATATATTACAGTTATATAAAGTTATATATATTACAGTCATATAAAGTTATATATATTACAGTTATATACAGTTATATATATTTCAGATATATAGTTATATATATTACAGTTATATAAAGTTATATATATATTACAGTTATATAAAGTTATATATATTACAGTTATATACAGTTATATATATTTCAGTTATATAGTTATATATATTACAGTTATATATAGTTATATATATTTCAGTTATATAGTTATATATATTACAGTTATATATATTACAGTTATATATATTACAGTTATATATATTACAGTTATATACAGTTATATATATTCCATTTATATAAAGTTATATGAAGTTGGACATATTACAGTTATATATAGTTATATGAAGTTAGATATATTACAGTTATATAAAGTTATATATATTACAGTTATATAAAGTTATATATATATATTACAGTTATATATAGTTATATGAAGTTAGATATATTACAGTTATATAAAGTTATATATATTTTACAGTTATATAAAGTTATATATATTACAGTTATATAAAGTTTGATATATTACAGTTATATAAAGTTATATATATTACAGTTATATAAAGTTATATATATTACAGTTATATAGTTATATATATTACAGTTATATAAAGTTATATATATTACAGTTATATAAAGTTATATATATTACAGTTATATAAAGTTATATATATTACAGTTATATAAAGTTATATATATTACAGTTATATAAAGTTATATATATTACAGTTATATAAAGTTATATATATTACAGTTATATAAAGTTTGATATATTACAGTTATATAAAGTTATATATATTACAGTTATATAAAGTTATATATATTACAGTTATATAAAGTTATATGAAGTTAGATATATTACAGTTATATAAAGTTATATATATTACAGTTATATAAAGTTAAATATATATTACAGTTTTATAAAGTTATATGAAGTTAGACACATATTACAGTACACCTGTTCAGGGAACTATAATAACAAGAGAAAAGGTTGAGATGACTGGCTTGATATAAGAGAACGGAAATGGTTCCTCCTGTTTCTCTCACAGTGTGATACGGCAGAAGTGTGTGTGTTTCCACAACGCTGCAATCACTCTGCAGATCAATAGTCTCTATTACAGCTGATGGATTTCCCATGGTCCTCTCTGGTTGTCAAACATACACACCAATATTTGTCTTAGACCAAGGGATGGATGGAGAGATGGAGGGATGGAGGGATGGGTGGATGTAGAGATGGATGGAGGGAGGGAGGGAGGGAGGGAGGGAGGGAGCGAGGGAGGGAGGGATTAATGGAACGGTAGATGGAGGGATGGATGCAGGGATGGAGGGAGGGAGGGATTGACAGAGGGATAGATGGATGGATGGATGGATACATAGAAACAAATGAGATAAAATAGTCCTGAGACCTGATTCATCGGTTGCGTCCAAATGACACCATTTTCCAAATATAGTGCACTACTTTAGACCAGAGCCCTAGTCCCTATATAGTGCACTACTTTAGACCAGAGCCCTATTCCCTATATAGTGCAGTACTTTAGACCAGGACCCTATTCCCTATATAGTGCACTACTTTAGACCAGAGCCCTATTCCCTATATAGTGCACTACTTTAGACTAGAGCCCTATTCCCTATATAGTGCACTACTTTAGACCAGAGCCCTATTCCCTATATAGTGCACTACTTTAGCCCAGAGCCCTATTCCCTATATAGTGCACTACTTTAGACCAGAGCCCTATTCCCTATATAGTGCACTACTTTAGACCAGAGCCCTATTCCCTATATAGTGCACTACTTTAGACCAGGGCCCTATTCCCTATATAGTGCACTACTTTAGACCAGAGCCCTATTCCCTATATAGTGTACTACTTTAGACCAGGGCCCTATTCCCTATATAGTGCACTACTTTAGACCAGAGCCCTATTCCCTATATAGTGCACTACTTTAGACCAGGGCCCTATTCCCTATATAGTGCACTACTTTAGACCAGGGCCCTATTCCCTATATAGTGCACTACTATAGACCAGAGCCCTATGCCCTATATAGTGCACTACTTTAGACCAGGGCCCTATTCCCTATATAGTGCACTACTTTAGACCAGAGCCCTATTCCCTATATATTGCACTACTTTAGACCAGAGCCCTATTCCCTATATATTGCACTACTTTAGACCAGGGCCCTATTCCCTATATAGTGCACTACTTTAGAACAGAGCCCTATTCCCTATATAGTGCACTACTAGTGACCAGAGCCCTATTCCCTATATAGTGCACTACTAGTGACCAGGGCCCTATTCCCGATATAGTGAACTACTAGTGACCAGAGCCCTATTCCCTATATAGTGCACTACTTTAGACCAGAGCTTGATGAGCCCGGGTCAGCAGCATAGTGAATATGGTGCTATTTGGGACACATCATCTCAAACATACGTCTTTCGATCAAACAGCATCCAGGTTCTCACAGTGAATTATTTATAACAGATCGAGCATGAAATGAACAATTAGTTTACGAACATCAATACATTTCACACTGTGTTCCTGTGTTCCAAACGGCTCCCTATTCCCTATATGTAGTGCACTACTTTTCACCATCTCCCTATGATCCCCATGTCTAAACAAGTGTACTTTACTAGGGAATAGGGGGTGCCGTTTGGGTATATTTAGGCCCCTACATTTATCACTGCGACAGCAGACGTCAATACGCCTCACACTGTCACACCGCGTAGGAATACCAAGTGAACCACACACAAACGTCTCCGTAGCAACGTGACCGTAGCAACGTGACCATAGCAACGATGGAACCCTGTTCCCTATATAGTGCACTACTCTTTGCACCAGAGCTCTATAAGGTTCTAGTCTAAAGTAGTGCACTACCAACCAACTGTAGTCCAGGAAATCGGTTTCATTTTGGGATGCAGAAGGTCTGTCCTTCTCCGTGGGCCATTGTAGCATTTTGTCTCGTCGTTCTATCAGGCTGGCATTAATGTATTACCTAATGAACCAACGACCATGACCACAAAACCATATGACTCTGGTGCTAACGCCAAGCTGTCTGTTCTGTTGTCTCAGCGTGTTATCTGCTCTCTCTCTCTGTCTCTCTCTCTCTCTCTCTCTGTCTGTCTCTGTCTGTCTGTGTCTCTCTGTCTCTCTCTCTCTCTCTCTCTCTCTCTCTCTCTCTCTGTCTGTCTCTGTCTGTCTGTGTATCTCTCTCTGTCTCTCTCTCTCTCTCTCTCTCTGTCTCTCTCTGTCTCTCTCTCTCTCTCTCTCTCTCTCTCTCTTTGTCCTGTATCTTTTAACATTGCCCATCTTCTCTCTCCAGGCGTATGGTTTCATCTCTGAGCCGTGAGAGGAGTAACCCCCTCCGAGGTCGTTGGGGTTCAGCAAGAAGTAACATCATCAATACTTCCGGGTCACCTTCTTCTAAGGTCATGTGGACCTCACGCCTGCTCTTCATCTTCACCTTGTTCGCCCCCCTCACCCTCGGTAAGCACACACACACACACACACACACACACACACACATACACACACACACACACACACATGCAGACACGCAGCCACACACACACACACATACACACACACACACCAAAGTAAACATGGTTTGTGTAGTGTTTGCGAAGGTAGACACAGCGGGTAGTCTTTGTGTGTGTGTGTGTGTGTGTGTGTGTATTTGAGTATGTGTGTGTGTGTGTTCCTGTCCCTTGCCAACAGAAGTCTGTGAAGCCTCCTGCAGGGACCGATGGCCCACTTGGACTTAATCCTATTCATGTCTGCTGTCAATCATGGTGTACCACAGAGAGAGAGACACACACACACACACACACACACACACACACACACACACACACACACACACACACACACACACACACACACACACACACACACACACACACACACACACACACACACACACACACACACACACACACACGTTCTCACACACACACACACACACACACACACACACACACACACACACACACACACACACACACACACACACACACACACACACACACACACACACACACAGAGAGAGAATCAGCCAGACACACACACACACACACACACACACACACAGAGAGAGAGAGAATCAGCCAGACACACACACAGCATAGCTAATAATAACTATGAGATGTGTCTCCATCAGACAGTGTGTGTCTGTTTGAATTAAAGCATGTATTCCTGTTTAAAGGCATTAGCATCCCCGTCTGTACGATGTGATTCGACATGTAAATCCCACTCCGTCTCAGTGAGATTGGCTGAGGTAAATACCCGGCTGGAGGACAGTCAACAGGAGCTTTACCTTTAAAAGATGTCTTAACTGTCGCTTCAACGTTGTGGTTTACTGACTTTACTCCGGCTGTCATCTGTCTGTGAGAATGTCGGGCCACTAAGAGACGTCTTTGAAGGTCTACAATTACCTCAGACTTTGATCTTGTGTCTTTGACTGTTAAATCGTTTGGATTCAAATTTTAAATGGAACGCGTGCTGGAGGACAGTCAACGGGGAGCTGCGGTTTTTCAAATGTCTAACTGTCACGTAAAGTCCTTCATCCATGTTTCTACCTTATTTTTCATCTGTGAATGTGGATATGAAGACGACAGTAAAGAGCATTAACATTATCCTCGTCCGTCTGGTGTCTATGATAATGTTTAGATAACTTCTTCTCTCCACTCTCTCCCTTGTTCTTCTCTCTACTCTCTCCCCTCTTATTCTCTCTACTCTCCCTTCTTCTTCTCTCTGCTCTCTCCCCTCTTCCTCTCTCCACTCTCTCCCCTCTTCTTCTCTCCACTCTCACCCTTGTTCTTCTCTCTGCTCTCTCCCTTCTTCCTCTCTCTGCTCTCTCCCCTCTTCTTCTCTCCACTCTCTCCCCTCTTCTTCTCTCTACTCTCCCTTCTTCTTCTCTCTACTCTCCCTTCTTCTTCTCTCTACTCTCTCCCTTCTTCTTCTCTCTACTCTCTCCCTACTTCTTCTCTCTACTCTCCCTTCTTCTTCTCTCTACTCTCTCCCCTCTTCTTCTCTCTGCTCTCTCCCTTCTTCTCTCTACTCTCTCCCTTCTTCTTCTCTCTACTCTCTCCCTTCTTCTCTCTACTCCCTCCCTTCTTCTCTATACTCTCTCCCCTCTTCCTCTCTCTGCTCTCTCCCCTCTTCTTCTCTCCACTCTCTCCCCTCTTCTTCTCTGCTCTCTCCCCTCTTCCTCTCTCTGCTCTCTCCCCTCTTCCTCTCTCTGCTATCTCCCTTCTTCTTCTCTCCACTCTCTCCCCTCTTCTTCTCTCTACTCTCTCCCCTCTTCTTCTCTCTACTCTCCCTTCTTCTTCTCTCCACTCTCTCCCCTCTTCTTCTCTCTACTCTCTCCCCTCTTCTTCTCTCTACTCTCCCTTCTTCTTCTCTCCACTCTCTCCCTTCTTCTTCTCTCTACTCTCCCTTCTTCTTCTCTCTACTCTCCCTTCTTCTTCTCTCTGCTCTCTCCCTTCTTCTCTCCACTCTCTCCCTTCTTCTTCTCTCTACTCTCTGCTCTCTCCCTTCTTCTCTCCACTCTCTCTCTTCTACACAAGGAATTTTTCAAACAGTTGTTTACAGGCAGGTTATTTAACTTATAATTCCCAGTATCACAATTTCTTGTGGGTCAGAAGTTTACATACACTAAGTTGACTTGGAAAATTCCTGAAAATTATGTCATGGCTTTAGAAGCTTCTGATAGGCTAATTGACATCATTTGAGTCAATTGGAGGTGTACCTGTTGATGTATTTCAAGGCCTACCATCAAACTTGAGATCATGGGAAAAAAAATAAAAAATCAGCTAAGATCTCAGAAAGAAAATTGCAGACCTCCACAAGTCTGGTTCATCCTTGGGAGCAATTTCCAAATGCCTGAAGGTACCATGTTAATCTGTACAAACAATAGTACGCAAGTATAAACACCATGGGACCATGCAGCCGTCATACCACTCAGGAAGCAGACACGTTCTGTCTCCTAGAGATGAACGTACATTGGTGCGAAAAGTGCAAATCAATCCCAGAACAACAGCAAAGGACCTTGTGAAGATGCTGGAGGAAACAGGTACAAATGTATCTATATCCACAGTCAAATGAGTCCTATATCGACATAACCTGAATGGCCGCTCAGCAAGGAAGAAGCCGCTGCTCCAAAACTGTCATTAAAAAGCCAGACAGTTTGCAAATGCACATGGGGACAAAGATCGTACTTTTGGAAAAATGTCCTCTGGTCTGATGAAACAAAAATATTAACTGTTTGGCCATAATGACCATCGTTGTGTTTGGAGGAAAACGGGGGATGCTTGCAAGCCGAAGAACACCATCCCAACCGTGAAGCACGGGGGTGGCAGCATCATGTTGAGGGGAGGCTTTGCTGCAGGAGGGACTGGTGCACTTCACAAAATAGATGGCATCATGAGGTAGGATAATTATGTGGATATATTGAAGCAACATCTCAAGACATCAGTCAGGAAGTTAAAGGTTGGTCCCAAATGGGTCTTCCAAATGGACAATGACCCCAAGCATACTTCCAAAGTTGTGGCAAAATGGCTTCAGGACAACAAAGTCAAGGTATTGGAGTGGCCATCACAAAGCCCTGACCTCAATCCTATAGAACATTTGTGGGCAGAACTGAAAGAGCATGTGCAAGCAAGGAGGCAAGGAGGAATGGGCCAAAATTCACCCAACTTATTGTGGAAGGCTCCCCGCAACGTTTGACCCAAGTTAAACCATTTAAAGGCAATGCTACCAAAGACTAACTGAGTGTATGTAAACTTCTGACCCACTGGGAATGGGATGAAAGAAAAAAATCTGAAATAAATCGTTGTCTCTACTATTATTCTGACATTTCACATTCTTAAAATAAAGTAGTGATCCTAAGACAGTGAATTTTACATTTTAAATATCAGGAATTGTGAAAAACTGAGTTTAAATGTATTTGGCTGAGGTGTATGTAAACTTCCCACTTCCAACTGTATCTTGTTGTTTCGTGTCGTTTCAGGCCTTAAGGCTGAGACTGATCTAGATGGAGTCTATCACACTCTCTCACACGCACACTCTCTCACACACATACACTCTCACACACGCACACTCTCTCACACACGCACACTCTCTCACACACACACTCTCTCATACACACACTCTCTCTCACACGCACAATCTCTCACACGCACACTCTCTCTCACACGCACACTCTCTCACA
>NC_143031.1:81570911-81583411 GCF_057628025.1 Oncorhynchus mykiss | reverse complement strand
CTAGATGTAACTAATACCAGGGTCCTGTCTATATCTCCTCTCTCTCTCTACTAGATGTAACTAATACCAGGGTCCTGTCTATATCTCCTCTCTCTACTAGATGTAACTAATACCAGGGTCCTGTCTATATCTCCTCCCTCTCTCTACTAGATGTAACTAATACCAGGGTCCTGTCTATATCTCCTCCCTCTCTCTACTAGATGTAACTAATACCAGGGTCCTGTCTATATCTCCTCTCTCTCTCTACTAGATGTAACTAATACCAGGGTCCTGTCTATATCTCCTCTCTCTACTAGATGTAACTAATACCAGGGTCCTGTCTATATCTCCTCTCTCTACTAGATGTAACTAATACCAGGGTCCTGTCTATATCTCCTCCCTCTCTCTACTAGATGTAACTAATACCAGGGTCCTGTCTATATCTCCTCTCTCTCTCTACTAGATGTAACTAATACCAGGGTCCTGTCTATATCTCCTCCCTCTCTCTACAAGATGTAACTAATACCAGGGTCCTGTCTATATCTCCTCTCTCTACTAGATGTAACTAATACCAGGGTCCTGTCTATATCTCCTCTCTCTCTCTACAAGATGTAACTAATACCAGGGTCCTGTCTATATCTCCTCTCTCTCTCTACTAGATGTAACTAATACCAGGGTCCTGTCTATATCTCCTCTCTCTACTAGATGTAACTAATACCAGGGTCCTGTCTATATCTCCTCTCTCTCTCTACAAGATGTAACTAATACCAGGGTCCTGTCTATATCTCCTCTCTCTACTAGATGTAACTAATACCAGGGTCCTGTCTATATCTCCTCCCTCTCTCTACTAGATGTAACTAATACCAGGGTCCTGTCTATATCTCCTCCCTCTCTCTACTAGATGTAACTAATACCAGGGTCCTGTCTATATCTCCTCCCTCTCTCTACTAGATGTAACTAATACCAGGGTCCTGTCTATATCTCCTCTCTCTCTCTACTAGATGTAACTAATACCAGGGTCCTGTCTATATCTCCTCTCTCTCTCTACAAGATGTAACTAATACCAGGGTCCTGTCTATATCTCCTCCCTCTCTCTACTAGATGTAACTAATACCAGGGTCCTGTCTATATCTCCTCTCTCTCTCTACTAGATGTAACTAATACCAGGGTCCTGTCTATATCTCCTCCCTCTACTAGATGTAACTAATACCAGGGTCCTGTCTATATCTCCTCTCTCTCTCTACTAGATGTAACTAATACCAGGGTCCTGTCTATATCTCCTCCCTCTCTCTACAAGATGTAACTAATACCAGGGTCCTGTCTATATCTCCTCCCTCTCTCTACTAGATGTAACTAATACCAGGGTCCTGTCTATATCTCCTCCCTCTCTCTACTAGATGTAACTAATACCAGGGTCCTGTCTATATCTCCTCTCTCTCTCTACTAGATGTAACTAATACCAGGGTCCTGTCTATATCTCCTCTCTCTACTAGATGTAACTAATACCAGGGTCCTGTCTATATCTCCTCTCTCTCTCTACTAGATGTAACTAATACCAGGGTCCTGTCTATATCTCCTCCCTCTACTAGATGTAACTAATACCAGGGTCCTGTCTATATCTCCTCCCTCTCTCTACTAGATGTAACTAATACCAGGGTCCTGTCTATATCTCCTCTCTCTCTCTACTAGATGTAACTAATACCAGGGTCCTGTCTATATCTCCTCTCTCTCTCTACAATATGTAACTAATACCAGGGTCCTGTCTATATCTCCTCCCTCTCTCTACTAGATGTAACTAATACCAGGGTCCTGTCTATATCTCCTCTCTCTCTCTACTAGATGTAACTAATACCAGGGTCCTGTCTATATCTCCTCTCTCTCTCTACTAGATGTAACTAATACCAGGGTCCTGTCTATATCTCCTCTCTCTACTAGATGTAACTAATACCAGGGTCCTGTCTATATCTCCTCTCTCTACTAGATGTAACTAATACCAGGGTCCTGTCTATATCTCCTCCCTCTACTAGATGTAACTAATACCAGGGTCCTGTCTATATCTCCTCTCTCTCTCTACTAGATGTAACTAATACCAGGGTCCTGTCTATATCTCCTCCCTCTCTCTACTAGATGTAACTAATACCAGGGTCCTGTCTATATCTCCTCTCTCTACTAGATGTAACTAATACCAGGGTCCTGTCTATATCTCCTCCCTCTCTCTACTAGATGTAACTAATACCAGGGTCCTGTCTATATCTCCTCTCTCTACTAGATGTAACTAATACCAGGGTCCTGTCTATATCTCCTCTCTCTACTAGATGTAACTAATACCAGGGTCCTGTCTATATCTCCTCCCTCTCTCTACTAGATGTAACTAATACCAGGGTCCTGTCTATATCTCCTCTCTCTCTCTACTAGATGTAACTAATACCAGGGTCCTGTCTATATCTCCTCTCTCTCTCTACTAGATGTAACTAATACCAGGGTCCTGTCTATATCTCCTCTCTCTACTAGATGTAACTAATACCAGGGTCCTGTCTATATCTCCTCTCTCTCTCTACTAGATGTAACTAATACCAGGGTCCTGTCTATATCTCCTCTCTCTACTAGATGTAACTAATACCAGGGTCCTGTCTATATCTCCTCTCTCTCTCTACTAGATGTAACTAATACCAGGGTCCTGTCTATATCTCCTCTCTCTACTAGATGTAACTAATACCAGGGTCCTGTCTATATCTCCTCTCTCTACTAGATGTAACTAATACCAGGGTCCTGTCTATATCTCCTCCCTCTCTCTACTAGATGTAACTAATACCAGGGTCCTGTCTATATCTCCTCTCTCTCTCTACTAGATGTAACTAATACCAGGGTCCTGTCTATATCTCCTCTCTCTACTAGATGTAACTAATACCAGGGTCCTGTCTATATCTCCTCTCTCTACTAGATGTAACTAATACCAGGGTCCTGTCTATATCTCCTCCCTCTCTCTACTAGATGTAACTAATACCAGGGTCCTGTCTATATCTCCTCTCTCTCTCTACTAGATGTAACTAATACCAGGGTCCTGTCTATGTCTCCTCTCTCTACTAGATGTAACTAATACCAGGGTCCTGTCTATATCTCCTCCCTCTCTCTACTAGATGTAACTAATACCAGGGTCCTGTCTATATCTCCTCTCTCTACTAGATGTAACTAATACCAGGGTCCTGTCTATATCTCCTCTCTCTCTCTACTAGATGTAACTAATACCAGGGTCCTGTCTATATCTCCTCTCTCTACTAGATGTAACTAATACCAGGGTCCTGTCTATATCTCCTCTCTCTACTAGATGTAACTAATACCAGGGTCCTGTCTATATCTCCTCTCTCTACTAGATGTAACTAATACCAGGGTCCTGTCTATATCTCCTCTCTCTCTCTACTAGATGTAACTAATACCAGGGTCCTGTCTATATCTCCTCCCTCTCTCTACAAGATGTAACTAATACCAGGGTCCTGTCTATATCTCCTCTCTCTCTCTACTAGATGTAACTAATACCAGGGTCCTGTCTATATCTCCTCTCTCTACTAGATGTAACTAATACCAGGGTCCTGTCTATATCTCCTCCCTCTCTCTACTAGATGTAACTAATACCAGGGTCCTGTCTATATCTCCTCTCTCTACTAGATGTAACTAATACCAGGGTCCTGTCTATATCTCCTCCCTCTCTCTACAAGATGTAACTAATACCAGGGTCCTGTCTATATCTCCTCTCTCTCTCTACTAGATGTAACTAATACCAGGGTCCTGTCTATATCTCCTCTCTCTACTAGATGTAACTAATACCAGGGTCCTGTCTATATCTCCTCTCTCTCTCTACTAGATGTAACTAATACCAGGGTCCTGTCTATATCTCCTCTCTCTCTCTACTAGATGTAACTAATACCAGGGTCCTGTCTATATCTCCTCCCTCTCTCTACTAGATGTAACTAATACCAGGGTCCTGTCTATATCTCCTCTCTCTCTACAAGATGTAACTAATACCAGGGTCCTGTCTATATCTCCTCTCTCTACTAGATGTAACTAATACCAGGGTCCTGTCTATATCTCCTCTCTCTACAAGATGTAACTAATACCAGGGTCCTGTCTATATCTCCTCTCTCTACTAGATGTAACTAATACCAGGGTCCTGTCTATATCTCCTCTCTCTCTCTACTAGATGTAACTAATACCAGGGTCCTGTCTATATCTCCTCTCTCTACTAGATGTAACTAATACCAGGGTCCTGTCTATATCTCCTCTCTCTCTCTACTAGATGTAACTAATACCAGGGTCCTGTCTATATCTCCTCCCTCTCTCTACTAGATGTAACTAATACCAGGGTCCTGTCTATATCTCCTCTCTCTCTCTACTAGATGTAACTAATACCAGGGTCCTGTCTATATCTCCTCCCTCTACTAGATGTAACTAATACCAGGGTCCTGTCTATATCTCCTCTCTCTCTCTACTAGATGTAACTAATACCAGGGTCCTGTCTATATCTCCTCCCTCTCTCTACTAGATGTAACTAATACCAGGGTCCTGTCTATATCTCCTCTCTCTCTCTACTAGATGTAACTAATACCAGGGTCCTGTCTATATCTCCTCCCTCTCTCTACAAGATGTAACTAATACCAGCGGTCCAATGTTTATATGTTCTGAGAGACAGAGAGAGACTTGGTGTGTTTATATTTACCTGTCTATATCTCTTCTCTACACAGCGGTGAGTCGAGCCCCTGTCCCCATGGCGGTGGTCCGTAGGGAACTGTCCTGTGAGTCCTACCCCATCGAGCTACGCTGCCCCGGCACAGACGTCATCATGATTGACAGCGCCAACTACGGACGCACCGACGACAAGATCTGTGACTCGGACCCAGCACAGATGGAGAATACTAGATGTTACCTGCCCGACGCATACAAGATCATGTCCCTCAGGTGAGCTGATCTAGAATTATAGTTCTGTGTCTGTCTGTCTGTCTGTCTCTCTGTCTGTCTGTCTGTTCATCTATCCATCCGTTGAAGATCATGTCATCTAGAATTATAGTTCTACGTCTGACGATGTACTGTATAGATGAGATGGTCAATCTGTTCTCAGACTGAATTGTTCAAGGTTAGATATGCAGATCTGGAATGGTGTTTCTAGGTGGTGCTGTGGGCAGACTAAAGCACAGCTAACAGCTTCCTCCTTCTTTATCTAGTGCTCTCCTCTTTTCCTGGTCCTCTCTCTCCACTCCTCTTTTCCTGGTCCTCTCTCTTCTCCTCTCCTCTCCCTGGTCCTCTCTCTCCCCTCCTCTCCCTGGCCTCTCTCTCCTCTCCCTGGTGCTTTCTCTCCCCTCTCCCTGGTCCTCTCTCTCTCCTCTCCTTGGTCCTCTTTCTCCTCTCCCTGGCCTCTCTCTCCTCTCCCTGGCTTCTCTCTCCTCTCCTTGGTCCTCTCTCTCCACTCCTCTCCCTGGCCTCTCTCTCACCTCTCCCTGGTCCCCACTCTCTCCTCTCCCTGGTCCTCTCTCTCCTCTCCTATTTTCCTGGTCATCTCTCTTCTCCTCTCCTCTCCCTGGCCTCTCTCTCCTCTCCCTGGTCCTCTCTCTCCTCTCCTCTCCCTAGTCCTCTCTCTCCTCTCCTCTCCCTGGCCTCTCTCTCTATCCTCTCCCTGGTCCTCTCTCTCCTCTCCCTGGTCCTATCTCTGCTCCCCCTGGTCCTCTCTCTCTCTCTCCTCTCCCTATTCCTCTCTCTCCTCTCCCTGGTCCTCTCTCTCCATTCCCTGGTCCTCTCTCTCATTTCCCTGGTCCTCTCTCTCTCCCCTCTCCCTGGTCCTCTCTCTCCATTTCCCTGGTCCTCTCTCTCATTTCCCCTGTCCTCTCTCTCAGTTCCCTGGTACTCTCTCTCCTCTCCCTGGTCCTCTCTCTCCTCTCCCTGGTCCTCTCCTCTCCTCTCCTCTCCCTGACCTCTCTCTCTCTCCTCTCCCTGGTCCTCTCTTTGCTCTCCATGGTCCTCTCTCTCCTCTCACTATTCCTCTCTCTCCTCTCACTATTCCTCTCTCTCCTCTCCCTGGTCCTCTCTCCTCTCACTGGTCCTCTCTTTGCTCTCCCTGGTCCTCTCTCTCCTCTCACTATTCCTCTCTCTCCTCTCCCTGGTCCTCTTTCTCCTCTCCTTCTCCCCCCCCGTATCCCTATCATCACCCCCCTCTCTATCCTCCCCCTCCATTTCTCTCTCTCTATCATAGGCACCTTTCCATCATGCTGTGCAGCTCTGCCTGCGGTTGCTTTGGCCTGGCCGGCCACCTGCTCAGACAGATGCAGTGTGTGGTTCTAGCTATCCATAATTCATGCACGCACGCATGCACACACACACACACACACACACACACACACCCGGAGGCTAGAGCAGACTGTTAGCTCCAGTTATATGAGCCAGAGGGAATCACCCAAATGTTCCGCTATTTCCTACATAGTGAACTACTAGTGACCAGAGCCCTATGGGCCCAGCTGCTATCTGTGTGCTCCCATATTCCCTCCCCCATAGGGATACACAGGGTTGAAAGGGAAACGAAGATGCTGCCATGAAAGTTCCACTTAATATGTGTGGTGATAATAGAGGGACTTCACTTAAGGAATGTTGTGCTGTTGAGGAGATGATTCTTATGCTAAATTCAAAATGGCTGCCTGGGAATTCTGATATCTTTGAATGGTCTCTTCTGGTTCTTCATCCCTCTCTATTTACATCCTTTTCTATTTGAAATTCTATATTTAGACTGGGCTGTCGTTTTGAGTGTCACAAAGGAACACTGGGCAGTTCTAATGGAATTGATAGAACACTGGGTAGTTCTAATGGAATTGATAGAACACTGGGCTGTTCTAATGGAATTGATAGAACACTGGGCAGTTGTAATGGAATTGATAGAACACTGGGCTGTTGTAATGGAATTGATAGAACACTGGGCTGTTCTAATGGAATTGATAGAACACTGGGTAGTTCTAATGGAATTGATAGAACACTGGGCTGTTCTAATGGAATTGATAGAACACTGGGCAGTTGTAATGGAATTGATAGAACACTGGGCTGTTCTAATGGGATTGATAGAACACTGGGCAGTTGTAATGGAATTGATAGAACACTGGGCTGTTCTAATGGGATTGATAGAACACTGGGCTGTTCTAATGGGATTGATAGAACACTGGGCAGTTGTAATGGAATTGATAGAACACTGGGCAGTTGTAATGGAATTGATAGAACACTGGGCTGTTCTAATGGGATTGATAGAACACTGGGCTGTTCTAATGGGATTGATAGAACACTGGGCAGTTGTAATGGAATTGATAGAACACTGGGCTGTTCTAATGGGATTGATAGAACACTGGGCTGTTCTAATGGGATTGATAGAACACTGGGCAGTTGTAATGGAATTGATAGAACACTGGGCAGTTGTAATGGAATTGATAGAACACTGGGCAGTTGTAATGAAATTGATAGAACACTGGGCAGTTGTAATGGAATTGATAGATAACTGGGCAGTTGTAATGGAATTGATAGAACACTGGGCTGTTGTAATGGAATTGATAGAACACTGGACAGTTGTAATGGAATTGATAGAACACTGGGTAGTTGTAATAGAATTGATAGAACACTGGGCTGTTGTAATGGAATTGATAGAACACTGGGCTGTTGTAATGGAATTGATAGAACACTGGGCAGCTGTAATAGAATTGATAGAACACTGGGCAGTTGTAATGGAATTGATAGAACACTGGGCAGTTGTAATGGAATTGATAGAACACTGGGCAGTTGTAATGGAATTGATAGAACACTGGGCTGTTGTAATGGAATTGATAGAACACTGGGCAGTTGTAATGGAATTGATAGAACACTGGGCAGTTGTAATAGAATTGATAGAACACTGGGCAGTTGTAATATAATTGATAGAACACTGGGCAGTTGTAATATAATTGATAGAACACTGGGCAGTTGTAATGGAATTGATAGAACACTGGGCAGTTGTAATGGAATTGATAGAACACTGGGCAGTTGTAATGGAATTGATAGATCACTGGGCTGTTGTAATGGAATTGATAGAACACTGGACAATTGTAATGGAATTGATAGAACACTGGGTAGTTGTAATATAATTGATAGAACACTGGGCTGTTGTAATGGAATTGATAGAACACTGGGCTGTTGTAATGGAATTGATAGAACACTGGGCAGCTGTAATGGAATTGATAGAACACTGGGCAGCTGTAATAGAATTGATAGAACACTGGGCAGCTGTAATAGAATTGATAGAACACTGGGCAGTTGTAATGGAATTGATAGAACACTGGGCAGTTGTAATAGAATTGATAGAACACTGGGCAGTTGTAATGGAATTGATAGAACACTGGGCTGTTGTAATGTAATTGATAGAACACTGGACAGTTGTAATGGAATTGATAGAACACTGGGCAGTTGTAATGGAATTGATAGAACACTGGGCAGTTGTAATGAAATTGATAGAACACTGGACAGTTGTAATGAAATTGATAGAACACTGGGCTGTTGTAATGGAATTGATAGAACACTGGACAGTTGTAATGGAATTGATAGAACACTGGGCTGTTGTAATGGAATTGATAGAACACTGGGCAGTTGTAATGGAATTGATAGAACACTGGGCAGTTGTAATATAATTGATAGAACACTGGGCAGTTGTAATGGAATTGATAGAACACTGGGCAGTTGTAATGGAATTGATAGAACACTGGGCTGTTGTAATGGAATTGATAGAACACTGGGTAGTTGTAATGGAATTGATAGAACACTGGGCAGTTGTAATGGAATTGATAGAACACTGGGCTGTTGTAATGGAATTGATAGAACACTGGGCAGTTGTAATGGAATTGATAGAACACTGGGCAGTTGTAATGGAATTGATAGAACACTGGACAGTTGTAATGAAATTGATAGAACACTGGGCTGTTGTAATGGAATTGATAGAACACTGGGCTGTTGTAATGGAATTGATAGAACACTGGGCTGTTGTAATGGAATTGATAGAACACTGGGCTGTTGTAATGGAATTGATAGAACACTGGACAGTTGTAATGGAATTGATAGAACACTGGGCAGTTGTAATGGAATTGATAGAACACTGGACAGTTGTAATGGAATTGATAGAACACTGGGTAGTTGTAATGGAATTGATAGAACACTGGGCAGTTGTAATGGAATTGATAGAACACTGGGCAGTTGTAATGGAATTGATAGAACACTGGGCAGTTGTAATGGAATTGATAGAACACTGGGCAGTTGTAATGGAATTGATAGAACACTGGACAGTTGTAATGGAATTGATAGAACACTGGGCAGTTGTAATGGAATTGATAGAACACTGGGCAGTTGTAATAGAATTGATAGAACACTGGGCTGTTGTAATGGAATTGATAGAACACTGGGCTGTTGTAATGGAATTGATAGAACACTGGGCTGTTCCATTGTAGACAGAGAACAGTGAGAGGACTGTGAGGCTTGGTGCTGGTGTGGTGTGTGGGGTCTGTATAGCTCTGGATAGGAGGTGATGAAGTGATCTGGGGAGGAGGTTTACTCTAAACAACACCTCAACAACTTGGTTTTAGTTAAGGAGAGAACAATTGAACTATCTTACCACACACACACACACACACACACACACACACACACACACACACACACACACACACACACACACACACACACACACACACACACTGTAGACACCCGTATTCCTGCCAATTTTTAAATATTACTTTTGGATCTTAAACCCCCCACTTCTCTCCCACACATTCCTCTCTGTATCTCTCTCTCTCTGATATAAGTCCCGCTGCACATTGGAAAAACACTAGAACAAAAAGACGAGAGAGAGTTCTCCCTCCCTTTCTCCCCCTGTCCTCCTTCCTCATTTATTCCTCTTGTCTCCCTCCATCCCACTCATCTCCCTCCATCTCTCTCCTCTTTCCCTCCATCTCTCTCCTCTCTCCCTCCATCTCTCTCTCTCTCCCATCATCTATCTCCTCTCTCCACCCGCTCCCTCCATCTCTCTCCTCTTTCCCTCCATCTCTCTCCTCTCTCCCTCCATCTCTCTCTCTCTCCCACCATCTATCTCCTCTCTCCACCCGCTTCCTCCATCTCTCTCCTCCTTTCCCTCACCCCCCCTCTCCTCTTCCTCCATTTCCCTCCATCTCCCTGTGTGGTTCAGATGAGAGTTGCGTGGGGCTGTGGGCCAAGGCCCGTGGCGAAGCAGGGGCCTCAATTTGGCCTTGGCCCCAGTTAGGGCCACCTGTGCCAGGATGGATGGCTGGAGGCTGCCCCTGGTCTGGCCCTAGCCCAATAATCATTGGCACCTCTGGCCCCTGGAGGCTCTGGCACTCACTGAAGAGTGTGTGTGTGTGTCCAACTCCAACATACACACTCACACACTCACAAACGTATACACACACTCACACACACTACTGACTCGTAACCTCTCCAGCATGGTCAACCTCCTCCTCCTCGTCTCTGTCGAACTCTGTCTCAGCCTTCACAGCACCAGACGGTGTGTAGTGTGTTTAGTGTGTGTTGTGGGTTTAGTGTGTGTGTAGTGTGTCTTGTGTGTGTGTGTGTAGTGTGTTTTTAGTGTGTTTAGTGTGTGTGTAGTGTGTGTTGTGTGTTGTGGGTTTAGTGTGTGTTGTGTGTGTAGTGTGTGTAGTGGGTTTAGTGTGTGTTGTGTGTGTGTTGTGTGTGTAGTATGTTTAGTATGTGTGTAGTGTGTTTTGTGTGTGTATTGTGTGTAGTGTGTGTGTAGTGCACGTGTAGTGTGTGTGTGTGTGTGTGTGTGTGTGTGTGTAGTGTGTTTAGTGTGTGTGTGTAGTGAGTGTAGTGTGTGTACTGAGTGTAGTGTGTGTGTGTAGTGAGTGTAGTGTGTGTGTGTGTGTGTGTGTAGTGTGTGTGTCATGTACACTATGTATACAGCAGTATGTGGACACCCCTTCAAATTCATCTATTTCAGCCACACACATTGCTGACAGGTGTATAAAATCGAGCGCACAGCCATGCAATCTCCATAGACAAACATTTGCAGTAGACTGGCCTTACTGAAGATCTCAGTAACTTTCAACATGGCACCGTCGTAGGATGCCATCTTTCCAACAAGTCAGTTTTGTAAAATGTCTGCCCTGCTAGAGCTGCCCCCTGGTCAACTGTAAGTGCTGTTATTGTGAGGTGGAAACGTCTAGGAGCAACAACGGCTCAGTCGTGAAGTGGTAGAAACACGGATGCAACACTCACTACCGAGTTCCAAACTGCCTCTGGAAGCAACGTCAGCACAATAACTGTTCTTCGGGAGCTTCACGAAGTGGGTTTCCATGGCCGAGCAGCTGCACACAAGCCTAAGATCACCATGCACAATGCCAAGCGTTGTCTGGAGTGAAGAATCACATTTCAGACGAATCTAGGTTTGGCGGGTGCCAGGAGAACGCTACCTGCCACAATGCATAGTGCCAACTGTAAAGTTTGGCGGAGGAGAAATAATGGTCTGGGGCTGTTTGTCATGGTTTGGGCCCCTTAGTTCCAGTGAAGGGAAATCTTAACTCTACAGCATAACAATGATATTCTAGATGATTCTGGGCTTCCAACTTTGTGGCAACAGTTTGGGGAAGGCCCTTTCCTGTTTCAGCATGACAATGCCCCTGTACACAAAGTGAGTTCAATACAGAAATAGTTTGTCGTGATCGGTGTGGAAGAACTTGAATGGCTTGCACGGAGCCCTGACCTCAACCCCATCGAATGCCTTTAGGGATGAATTGGAATGCCGACTGCGAGCCAGGCCTAATCGCCCAACATCAGAGCCCGACCTCACTAATGCTGTTGTGGCTGAATGGAAGCAAGTCCCCGCAGAAATGTTCCAACATCTAGTGGAAAACCTTCCCAGAAGAGTGGAGGCTGTTATAACAGCAATGTTCCAACATCTAGTGGAAAGCCTTCCCAGAAGAGTGGAGGCTGTTATAGCAGCAAAGGGGGACCAACTCCATATTAATACCCATGATTTTGGAATGAGATGTTCGATGAGCAGGTGTCCACATACTGTTGGTCATGTAGTGTACGTGGGAGACTGTAGAGGTTCTCTTCATTGCTGTTTACTTGTAACAGAGCAGTACGTTCTGAGTACTGACCCAGAGCAGTACGTTCTGAGTACTGACCCACTGTTGTAACAGAGCAGTACGTTCTGAGTACTGACCCAGAGCAGTACGTTCTGAGTACTGACCCACTGTTGTAACAGAGCAGTACGTTCTGAGTACTGACCCACTGTTGTAACAGAACAGTACGTTCTGAGTACTGACACAGAGCAGTACGTTCTGAGTACTGACCCAGAGCAGTACATTCTGAGTACTGATCCACTGTTGTAACAGAGCAGTACGTTCTGAGTACTGACCCACTGTTGTAACAGAGCAGTACGTTCTGAGTACTGACCCAGAGCAGTACGTTCTGAGTACTGACCCAGAGCAGCACGTTCTGAGTACTGA
>NC_143031.1:81545911-81565911 GCF_057628025.1 Oncorhynchus mykiss | reverse complement strand
AATGGATCTATACATATCTATACTACACCACCTGACAGAATGGGTCTATACATATCTATACTACACCACCTGACAGAATAGGTCTATACATATCTATACCCCCTGACAGAATGGATCTATACATATCTATACTATACCACCTGGCAGAATGGGTCTATACATATCTATACTATACCACCTGACAGAATGGGTCTATGCATATCTATACTATACCACCTGACAGAATGGGTCTATACCCTGACAGAATGGGTCTATACATATCTATACTACACCACCTGACAGAATGGGTCTATGCATATCTATACTATACCACCTGACAGAATGGGTCTATACATATCTATACTACACCACCTGACAGAATGGGTCTATACATATCTATACTATACCCCCTGACAGAATGGATCTATACATATCTATACTATACCCCCTGACAGAATGGGTCTATATATATCTATACTATACCCCCTGGCAGAATGGGTCTATACATATCTATACTATACCACCTGACAGAATGGGTCTATACATATCTATACTATACCACCTGACAGAATGGGTCTATACATATCTATATTACACCACCTGACAGAATGGGTCTATACATATCGATACTATACGCCCTGACAGAATGGATCTATACATATCTATACTATACCACCTGACAGAATGGGTCTATACATATCTATACTATACCACCTGGCAGAATGGGTCTATACATATCTATACTATACCACCTGACAGAATGGGTCTATACATATCTATACTACACCACCTGACAGAATGGGTCTATGCATATCTATACTATACCACCTGACAGAATGGGTCTATACATATCTATACTACACCACCTGACAGAATGGATCTATACATATCTATACTATACCCCCTGACAGAATGGGTCTATACATATCTATACTACACCACCTGACAGAATGGATCTATACATATCTATACTATACCCCCTGACAGAATGGGTCTATACATATCTATACTACACCACCTGACAGAATGGGTCTATACATATCTATACTACACCACCTTTCGGGGAGAGGTAAGGTCCTCTCCTAATTAAAAAGGGGAGACAAACAGAGGGAAAGGCCTAGGGACATTATAGGTTTTCCGTCAACGTCTTAGGTCTCAGTAGAATCCATTTGGTTAAAATGGCATTACTTCCTGGTCTCTGTCTGGCAGCTGGGAGGTGACATGCTATTCAGGGGACAGCAGAGGAGCGGTAGAGGGGTTGGGTACCTGTTGGTGTTTTATTAGGATCCCCATTAGTATATTCAGGGGACAGCAGAGGAGCGGTAGAGGGGTTGGGTATCTGGTGGTGTTTTTATTAGGATCCCCATTAGTATATTCAGGGGACAGCAGAGGAGCGGTAGAGGGGTTGGATATCTGGTGGTGTTTTTATTAGGATCCCCATTAGTATATTCAGGGGACAGCAGAGGAGCGGTAGAGGGGTTGGGTATCTGGTGGTGTTTTTATTAGGATCCCCATTAGTATATTCAGGGGACAGCAGAGGAGCGGTAGAGGGGTTGGGTATCTGGTGGTGTTTTTATTAGGATCCCCATTAGTATATTCAGGGGACAGCAGAGGAGCGGTAGAGGGGTTGGGTATCTGGTGGTGTTTTTATTAGGATCCCTATTAGCTGTTGCAAAAGCAGCATCTACTCTTCCTGGGATCCACACATAACATGAAACATGGACCTAATACAGAACATTAATAGACAACAGCTCCTCATGGACCTAATACAGAACATTAATAGACAACAGCTCATGGACCTAATACAGAACATTAATAGACAACAGCTCATGGATCTAATACAGAACATTAATAGACAACAGCTCATGGACCTAATACAGAACATTAATAGACAACAGCTCCTCATGGACCTAATACAGAACATTAATAGACAACAGCTCATGGACCTAATACAGAACATTAATAGACAACAGCTCATGGACCTAATACAGAACATTAATAGACAACAGCTCATGGATCTAATACAGAACATTAATAGACAACAGCTCCTCATGGACCTAATACAGAACATTAATAGACAACAGCTCCTCATGGACCTAATACAGAACATTAATAGACAACAGCTCATGGACCTAATACAGAACATGAATAGACAACAGCTCCTCATGGATCTAATACAGAACATTAATAGACAACAGCTCCTCATGGACCTAATACAGAACATTAATAGACAACAGCTCATGGACCTAATACAGAACATGAATAGACAACAGCTCATGGATCTAATACAGAACATTAATAGACAACAGCTCATGGATCTAATACAGAACATGAATAGACAACAGCTCATGGACCTAATACAGAACATGAATAGACAACACCTCATGGATCTAATACAGAACATGAATAGACAACAGCTCATGGACCTAATACAGAACATTAATAGACAACAGCTCATGGATCTAATACAGAACATTAATAGACAACAGCTCATGGACCTAATACAGAACATTGATAGACAACAGCTCCTCATGGATCTAATACAGAACATTAATAGACAACAGGTCCTCATGGACCTAATACAGAACATTAATAGACAACAGCTCATGGATCTAATACAGAACATTAATAGACAACAGCTCCTCATGGACCTAATACAGAACATGAATAGACAACAGCTCATGGATCTAATACAGAACATTAATAGACAACAGCTCATGGACCTAATACAGAACATGAATAGACAACAGCTCCTCATGGATCTAATACAGAACATTAATAGACAACAGCTCCTCATGGACCTAATACAGAACATTAATAGACAACAGCTCATGGACCTAATACAGAACATGAATAGACAACAGCTCATGGATCTAATACAGAACATTAATAGACAACAGCTCATGGATCTAATACAGAACATGAATAGACAACAGCTCATGGACCTAATACAGAACATGAATAGACAACAGCTCATGGATCTAATACAGAACATGAATAGACAACAGCTCATGGACCTAATACAGAACATTAATAGACAACAGCTCATGGACCTAATACAGAACATTAATAGACAACAGCTCATGGACCTAATACAGAACATGAATAGACAACAGCTCATGGATCTAATACAGAACATGAATAGACAACAGCTCATGGACCTAATAGAGAACATTAATAGACAACAGCTCATGGATCTAATACAGAACATTAATAGACAACAGCTCATGGACCTAATACAGAACATGAATAGACAACAGCTCATGGATTTAATACAGAACATGAATAGACAACAGCTCATGGACCTAATACAGAACATGAATAGACAACAGCTCATGGATCTAATACAGAACATGAATAGACAACAGCTCCTCATGGATCTAATACAGAACATGAATAGACAACAGCTCATGGATCTAATACAGAACATTAATAGACAACAGCTCATGGATCTAATACAGAACATGAATAGACAACAGCTCATGGACCTAATACAGAACATGAATAGACAACAGCTCATGGATTTAATACAGAACATAAATAGACAACAGCTCATGGACCTAATACAGAACATGAATAGACAACAGCTCATGGATCTAATACAGAACATGAATAGACAACAGCTCCTCATGGACCTAATACAGAACATTAATAGACAACAGCTCATGGATCTAATACAGAACATGAATAGACAACAGCTCATGGACAGAACTAGATCCGTTTGTTTTGGGTTGCATGCTAAATGACACCGTATTCCCTATATGGCCGCTGGTCAACATGTGGCAGGATGTAACCAAGGACTTGTACCTCCTTTACTAGTCATCATTCTGCCGTGGCAACACAGGATGTGATGTCACTACCTGCCTTTCCCAGGATCGACATACCTCTATACCTCTATATAGTAGACTGTAGTAGAGACTGACAGTACCCTGTTCATTCTCTGTCTAGTCTCTGTATTCTAGTCTCTGTATTCTAGTCTCTGTCTAGTCTCTGTCTAGTCTCTGTATTCTAGTCTCTGTCTAGTCTCTGTATTCTAGTCTCTGTATTCTAGTCTCTGTCTATTCTCTGTCTAGTCTCTGTATTCTAGTCTCTGTCTAGTCTCTGTATTCTAGTCTCTGTATTCTAGTCTCTGTATTCTAGTCTCTGTCTAGTCTCTGTATTCTAGTCTCTGTATTCTAGTCTCTGTCTATTCTCTGTCTAGTCTCTGTATTCTAGTCTCTGTCTAGTCTCTGTATTCTAGTCTCTGTATTCTAGTCTCTGTATTATAGTCTCTGTATTCTAGTCTCTGTATTCTAGTTTCTGTATTCTGGTCTCTGTATTCTAGTCTCTGTATTCTAGTCTCTGTCTAGTCTCTGTATTCTAGTCTCTGTATTCTAGTCTCTGTCTAGTCTCTGTCTAGTCTCTGTATTCTAGTCTCTGTATTCTAGTCTCTCTATTCTAGTCTCTGTATTCTAGTCTCTGTATTCTGGTCTCTGTCTAGTCTCTGTATTCTAGTCTCTGTCTAGTCTCTGTATTCTAGTCTCTGTATTCTAGTCTCTCTATTCTAGTCTCTGTACTCTAGTCTCTGTATTCTGGTCTCTGTCTAGTCTCTGTATTCTAGTCTCTGTCTAGTCTCTGTCTAGTCTCTGTATTCGAGTGTCTGTATTCTAGTCTCTGTCTAGTCTCTGTATTCTAGTCTCTGTATTCTAGTCTCTGTATTCTAGTCTCTGTATTCTAGTCTCTGTATTCTGGTCTCTGTATTCTAGTCTCTGTATTCTAGTCTCTGTATTCTAGTATCTGTATTCTAGTCTCTGTCTAGTCTCTGTATTCTAGTCTCTGTATTCTAGTCTCTGTATTCTAGTCTCTGCATTCTAGTGTCTGTATTCTGGTCTCTGTATTCTAGCCTCTGTCTAGTCTCTGTATTCTGGTCTCTGTATTCTAGTCTCTGTATTCTGGTCTCTGTATTCTAGTCTCTGTATTCTAGTCTCTGTCTAGTCTCTGTATTCTGGTCTCTGTATTATAGTCTCTGTATTCTAGTCTCTGTATTCTAGTCTCTGTATTCTAGTCTCTGTATTCTAGTCTCTGTCTAGTCTCTATATTCTAGTCTCTGTATTCTGGTCTCTGTATTCTAGTCTCTGTATTCTAGTATCTGTCTAGTCTCTGTATTCTAGTCTCTGTATTCTAGTCTCTGTATTATAGTCTCTGTATTCTGTCTGTATTCTAGTCTCTGTATTCTAGTCTCTGTATTATAGTCTCTGTATTCTGTCTGTATTCTAGTCTCTGTATTCTAGTCTCTGTATTCTAGTCTCTGTATTATAGTCTCTGTATTCTGTCTGTATTCTAGTCTCTGGCTAGTCTCTGTATTCTAGTCTCTGTATTCTAGTCTCTGTATTCTGGTCTCTGTATTCTAGTCTCTGTATTCTAGTCTCTGTATTCTAGTCTCTGTATTATAGTCTCTGTATTCTGTCTGTATTCTAGTCTCTGTATTCTAGTCTCTGTATTCTAGTCTCTGTATTCTAGTCTCTGTATTCTAGTCTCTCTTCATTCTAGTCTCTGTATTCTAGTCTCTGTATTATAGTCTCTGTATTCTGTCTGTATTCTAGTCTCTGGCTAGTCTCTGTATTCTAGTCTCTGTATTCTAGTCTCTGTATTCTGGTCTCTGTATTCTAGTCTCTGTATTCTAGTCTCTGTATTCTAGTCTCTGTATTATAGTCTCTGTATTCTGTCTGTATTCTAGTCTCTGTATTCTAGTCTCTGTATTCTAGTCTCTGTATTCTAGTCTCTGTATTCTAGTCTCTGTATTCTAGTCTCTGTATTCTAGTCTCTGTATTATAGTCTCTGTATTCTGTCTGTATTCTAGTCTCTGTATTCTAGTCTCTGTATTCTAGTCTCTGTATTCTAGTCTCTGTATTCTAGTCTCTCTTCATTCTAGTCTCTGTATTCTAGTCTCTGTATTATAGTCTCTGTATTCTGTCTGTATTCTAGTCTCTGTCTAGTCTCTGTATTCTAGTCTCTGTATTCTAGTCTCTGTATTCTAGTCTCTGTCTAGTCTCTGTATTCTAGTCTCTGTATTCTAGTCTCTGTCTATTCTCTGTCTAGTCTCTGTATTCTAGTCTCTGTCTAGTCTCTGTATTCTAGTCTCTGTATTCTAGTCTCTGTATTATAGTCTCTGTATTCTAGTCTCTGTATTCTAGTTTCTGTATTCTGGTCTCTGTATTCTAGTCTCTGTATTCTAGTCTCTGTCTAGTCTCTGTATTCTAGTCTCTGTATTCTAGTCTCTGTCTAGTCTCTGTCTAGTCTCTGTATTCTAGTCTCTGTATTCTAGTCTCTCTATTCTAGTCTCTGTATTCTAGTCTCTGTATTCTGGTCTCTGTCTAGTCTCTGTATTCTAGTCTCTGTCTAGTCTCTGTATTCTAGTCTCTGTATTCTAGTCTCTCTATTCTAGTCTCTGTACTCTAGTCTCTGTATTCTGGTCTCTGTCTAGTCTCTGTATTCTAGTCTCTGTCTAGTCTCTGTCTAGTCTCTGTATTCGAGTGTCTGTATTCTAGTCTCTGTCTAGTCTCTGTATTCTAGTCTCTGTATTCTAGTCTCTGTATTCTAGTCTCTGTATTCTAGTCTCTGTATTCTGGTCTCTGTATTCTAGTCTCTGTATTCTAGTCTCTGTATTCTAGTATCTGTATTCTAGTCTCTGTCTAGTCTCTGTATTCTAGTCTCTGTATTCTAGTCTCTGTATTCTAGTCTCTGCATTCTAGTGTCTGTATTCTGGTCTCTGTATTCTAGCCTCTGTCTAGTCTCTGTATTCTGGTCTCTGTATTCTAGTCTCTGTATTCTGGTCTCTGTATTCTAGTCTCTGTATTCTAGTCTCTGTCTAGTCTCTGTATTCTGGTCTCTGTATTATAGTCTCTGTATTCTAGTCTCTGTATTCTAGTCTCTGTATTCTAGTCTCTGTATTCTAGTCTCTGTCTAGTCTCTATATTCTAGTCTCTGTATTCTGGTCTCTGTATTCTAGTCTCTGTATTCTAGTATCTGTCTAGTCTCTGTATTCTAGTCTCTGTATTCTAGTCTCTGTATTATAGTCTCTGTATTCTGTCTGTATTCTAGTCTCTGTATTCTAGTCTCTGTATTATAGTCTCTGTATTCTGTCTGTATTCTAGTCTCTGTATTCTAGTCTCTGTATTCTAGTCTCTGTATTATAGTCTCTGTATTCTGTCTGTATTCTAGTCTCTGGCTAGTCTCTGTATTCTAGTCTCTGTATTCTAGTCTCTGTATTCTGGTCTCTGTATTCTAGTCTCTGTATTCTAGTCTCTGTATTCTAGTCTCTGTATTATAGTCTCTGTATTCTGTCTGTATTCTAGTCTCTGTATTCTAGTCTCTGTATTCTAGTCTCTGTATTCTAGTCTCTGTATTCTAGTCTCTCTTCATTCTAGTCTCTGTATTCTAGTCTCTGTATTATAGTCTCTGTATTCTGTCTGTATTCTAGTCTCTGGCTAGTCTCTGTATTCTAGTCTCTGTATTCTAGTCTCTGTATTCTGGTCTCTGTATTCTAGTCTCTGTATTCTAGTCTCTGTATTCTAGTCTCTGTATTATAGTCTCTGTATTCTGTCTGTATTCTAGTCTCTGTATTCTAGTCTCTGTATTCTAGTCTCTGTATTCTAGTCTCTGTATTCTAGTCTCTGTATTCTAGTCTCTGTATTCTAGTCTCTGTATTATAGTCTCTGTATTCTGTCTGTATTCTAGTCTCTGTATTCTAGTCTCTGTATTCTGGTCTCTGTATTCTAGTCTCTGTATTCTAGTCTCTGTATTCTAGTCTCTGTATTATAGTCTCTGTATTCTGTCTGTATTCTAGTCTCTGTATTCTAGTCTCTGTATTCTAGTCTCTCTTCATTCTAGTCTCTTTGTTCTAGTCTCTTTATTCTTTATTCTAGTCTATTTGTTCTAGTCTCTGAGAGGGAGTGAATCATTATCTTTAAGGATGTCTGAGCTCTACAAAGACTGTCATTTTAATCACCTGAAGATATTCCATCCCTTCCTCCCTCCTACACTCCCTCTCTTCATTCCATCCCTTCTTCCCTCCTACACTCCCTCTCTTCATTCCATCCCTCCGCTCCTCCCTCTCTTCATTCCATCCCTCCTACACTCCCTCTCTTCATTCCATCCCTCCTACACTCCCTCTCTTCATTCCATCCCTCCTACACTCCCTCTCTTCATTCCATCCCCCCTACACTCCCTCTCTCCATTCCATCCCTCCTACACTCCCTCTCTCCATTCCATCCCTCCTACACTCCCTCTCTCCATTCCATCCCTCCTACACGCCCTCTCTCCATTCCATCCCTCCTACACTCCCTCTCTCCATTCCATCCCTCCTACACTCCCTCTCTTCATTCCATCCCTTCATCCCTCTACACTCCCTCTCTCCATTCTATCCCTCCTACACTCCCTCTCTTCATTCCATCCCTCCTACACTCCCTCTCTCCATTCCATCCCTCCTACACTCCCTCTCTCCATTTCATCCCTCCTACACTCCCTCTCTCCATTCCATCCCTCCTACACGCCCTCTCTCCATTCCATCCCTCCTACACTCCCTCTCTCCATTCCATCCCTCCTACACTCCCTCTCTTCATTCCACCTCCTCCCTCCATCCCTCCATCCCTCCGCTCCTCCCTCCATCCCTCCGCCCCGGCCAAGACGGCCCCTATTAGAGAATAAAACCCAAATATAGTTACTCGTTATACACTCAATCCCTTCATCCCTCTGCCCCGGCCTCCACCCCTCCCTCTATCCCTCTGCCCCTTCCTCCACCCCTCCTCTATCCCTCTATCCCTCTGCCCCTTCCTCCACCCCTCCCTCTATCTATCCCTCCATCCCTCTGCCTCTTACTCCACCCCTCCCTCTATCCCTCTATCCCTCTATCCCTCCACCCCTCCCTCTATCCCTCTATCCCTCTATCCCTCCACCCCTCCCTCTATCCCTTCATCCCTCCGCCCCTTCCTCCACCCCGCCCTCTATCCCTTCATCCCTCTGCCCTGGCCTCCACCCCTCCCTCTATCCCTCCATCCCTCTGCCCCGGCCTCCACCCCTCCCTCTATCCCTCTGCCCCTTCCTCCACCCCTCCCTCTATCCCTCTATCCCTCTGCCCCTTCCTCCACCCCTCCCTCTATCCCTTCATCCCTCCGCCCCAGCCTCCACCCCTCCCTCTATCCCTCTGCCCCTTCCTCCACCCCTCCCTCTATCCCTGTATCCCTCTGCCCCTTCCTCCACCCCTCCCTCTATCCCTTCATCCCTCCGCCCCGGCCTCCACCCCTCCCTCTATCCCTCCATCCCTCCATCCCTCTGCCCCGGCCTCCACCCCTCCCTCTATCCCTCTATCCCTCTGCCCCTTCCTCCACCCCTCCCTCTATCCCTTCATCCCTCCGCCCCGGCCTCCACCATTCCCTCTATCCCTCCATCCCTCTGCCTCTTACTCCACCCCTCCCTCTATCCCTCTATCCTTCCACCCCTCCCTCTATCCCTCTATCCCTCCACCCCTCCCTCTATCCCTTCTTCCCTCCGCCCCTTCCTCCACCCCGCCCTCTATCCCTCCATCCCTCTGCCCCTGCCTCCATCCCTCCCTCTATCCCTCCGCCCCTGCCTCCATCCCTCCCTCCATCCCTCCGCCCCTGCCTCCATCCCTCCCTCTATCCGTTCATCCCTCTGTCCCGGCCTCCACCCCTCCCTCCATCCCTCTGCCCCTGCCTCCATCCCTCCCTCTATCCATCCATCCCTCTGTCCTGGCCTCTACCCCTCTCTCCATCCCTCCGTCCCTGCCTCCACCTCTCCCTCTATCCCTCCACCCCTCCCTCTATCCCTCCCTCTATCCCTCCATCCCTCCACCCCTCCCTCTATCCCTCCATCCCTCCACCCCTCCCTCTATCCCTCCATCCCTCCACCCCTCCCTCTATCCCTCCACCCCTCCCTCTATCCCTCCACCCCTCCCTCTATCCCTCCATCCCTCCACCCCCCCCTCTATCCCTCCACCCCTCCCTCTATCCCTCCACCCCTCCCTCCATCCCTCCACCCCTCCCTGTATCCCTCCATCCGTCCCTCCACCCCTCCCTCCATCCCTCCACCCCTCCCTGTATCCCTCTATCCGTCCTTCCACCCCTCCATCCCTCCGTCCCTGCCTCCACCCCTCCCTCTATCCACCCATCCCTCCACCCCTCCCTCTATCCCTCCACCCCTCCCTCTATCCCTCCCTCTATCCCTCCATCCCTCCACCCCTCCCTCTATCCCTCCATCCCTCCACCCCTCCCTCTATCCCTCCACCCCTCCCTCTATCCCTCCACCCCTCCCTCTATCCCTCCATCCCTCCACCCCCCCCTCTATCCCTCCACCCCTCCCTCTATCCCTCCACCCCTCCCTCCATCCCTCCACCCCTCCCTGTATCCCTCCATCCGTCCCTCCACCCCTCCCTCCATCCCTCCACCCCTCCCTGTATCCCTCTATCCGTCCTTCCACCCCTCCATCCCTCCGTCCCTGCCTCCACCCCTCCCTCTATCCACCCATCCCTCCACCCCTCCCTCTATCCCTCCACCCCTCCCTCTATCCCTCCCTCCCTCTCTCCATCCCTCCGTCCCTGCCTCCACCTCTCCCTCTATCCCTCCACCCCTCCCTCTATCCCTCCCTCTATCCCTCCATCCCTCCACCCCTCCCTCTATCCCTCCATCCCTCCACCCCTCCCTCTATCCCTCCATCCCTCCACCCCTCCCTCTATCCCTCCACCCCTCCCTCTATCCCTCCACCCCTCCCTCTATCCCTCCATCCCTCCACCCCCCCTCTATCCCTCCACCCCTCCCTCTATCCCTCCACCCCTCCCTCCATCCCTCCACCCCTCCCTGTATCCCTCCATCCGTCCCTCCACCCCTCCCTCCATCCCTCCACCCCTCCCTGTATCCCTCTATCCGTCCTTCCACCCCTCCATCCCTCCGTCCCTGCCTCCACCCCTCCCTCTATCCACCCATCCCTCCACCCCTCCCTCTATCCCTCCACCCCTCCCTCTATCCCTCCCTCTATCCCTCTATCCCTCCACCCCTCCCTCTATCCCTCCCTCTATCCCTCCCTCTATCCACCCATCCCTCCACCCCTCCCTCTATCCCTCTATCCCTCCCTCTATCCCTCCCTCTATCCCTCCACCCCTCCCTCTATCCCTCCACCCCTCCCCCCACCCCTCCCTCTATCCCTCCACCCCTCCCTCTATCCACCCATCCCTCCACCCCTCCCTCTTTCCCTCCACCCCTCCCTCTATCCCTCCCTCTATCCCTCCATCCCTCCGCCCCTCCCTCTATCCACCCATCCCTCCACCCCTCCCTCTATCCCTCCACCCCTCCCTCTATCCCTCCCTCTATCCCTCCCTCTATCCCTCCACCCCTCCCTCTATCCACCCATCCCTCCACCCCTCCCTCTATCCCTCCACCCCTCCCTCTATCCCTCCCTCTATCCCTCCCTCTATCCCTCCACCCCTCCCTCTATCCCTCCACCCCTCCCCCCACCCCTCCTTCCCTCGTCTCTGGATAGAATGGTGTGTATAAAGGTGGTCCAGTAACCCAGATCAGATGTAGAAAACAACACTGCTGTTGTCCTGCGGAGATGTGGATGTGGAGGGGCTGATGTCGGACCGTTCACACGGTGGTGTGGTGTGTGTGTGTCGTCAGCTGTCTCTGAATACGTCTGTAATTAAAACAGACATCACACACGTCAAACAGGGTGTGAACGTTACCACGGTGACATGAGACCGTTACCACGGTGACATGAGAGAATCATCATCAGTCAGTCAATTAGCAACTGCTGTACCGTGAGGGAGATCTGCCATCGAAACAAACATCAACAACCACAAACAACAATGACACAACGACAACAACAACAACAACAACAACACATCCTAAACAGCCCCATATATTCTCTCCACAGCTGTCTGTCTGATTGTGGTGGAGAGAACATACACACACACACACACACACACAAACACACACACTCTTACACTCTTACACACAAACACACACACTCTTACACATACACACACTCACACACACACACACACACACACACAGACTAACACACACACACACACACACACACACACACACACACACACACACACACACACACACACACATACACACACATACACACTCTTACACATACACACAAACACACACACACACACACACACTGACTAACACACACACACACACACACACACACACACACAGCGTCTGTGTAGTTACCGAGCCAGCAGCCAGTAACTGTATTTAGGCCACTACCTTGAAGTTGTTCAATGAAGGCCTTGTTTATCCCAGCCGGTAGAACACAGACCAGCTACAGCCTTTTAGCTGTGAGGGTTTTACACATCATTATTCTTCAATCAAACTATTAACGAAACCACATTGGGACAGTGTGGCATGTGTGTGTGTGTGTGTGTGTGTGTGTGTGTGTGTGTGTTAGTCAGTGTGTGTGTGTGTGTGCGTGTCCCTCTGTACCGCCCCTGCACATATTTATCATGGTTCACATTGAGGACAGGTCCATGTTCCCGTGCCAACAGACTATTTTTCATGGTGTTGTTTATCTGTCAGCGAGAGGGGGGAGGGGAGAGAGAAAGTTAGAGAGGGAGGGAGGGAGTGGGGAGAGAGAAAGTTAGAGATGGAGAGAGGGAGAGATAGGGAGGGAGGGAGTGGGGAGAGATAGGGAGGGAGGAAGTGGGGGAGTGGGGAGAGAGAAAGTTAGAGAGGGAGATAGGGAGGGAGGGAGTGGGGAGAGATAGGGTGGGAGGGAGTGGGGAGAGAGAGGGAGGGAGGGAGTGGGGAGAGAATGGAGGCGGGAAAGAGAAGAGAGAGAAGGATGGGAGAGCGAGAAAGAGAGAGAGAGGAGAGAGAAGGATGGGAGAGCGAGAGGGAGGCGAGAGAGAGAGAAGAGAGTGGGAGGGGAGGAGAATATCAATGAATTACACCAGGATCATGGGAGGGAGGGAGGGAGAACGATAGAGAAAATGAGAGAGAGAGAAAAAGAGAGACAGACAGATGCCCGACGTCAACCTGGGGTCTTTGGAATTGAGCCCCTAAAGGGATGAGAGAGAGATGCAAAGACAGAGGGAGAGAGAGAGAGAGAGAGAGAGAGAGACAGAGAGAGAGACAGAGAGAGAAAGAGAGAGTGAGAGAGAGAGGGGGAGAGAGAGAGACAGAGAGAGAGAGAGAGAGAGACAGAGAGAGAGAGAGAGAGAGAGAGAGAGTTGGGTGGCAGGGGAAAGAAGAGAGAAAGGGAGTGAGAGAAGAGAAGAGAAGAGAGAGGAGGGAGGGATGGAGGGAGAAGGAAAGGGGGAGGGAGAGAGAGAGAGGGAGGGAGGGAAGTGAGAGAGATGTCAGGGAATGTCTTCTGTTGCTAAGTGGGATAGAGATGGAGAGCGGAAGAGACTGAGGGAGAGAAAGATGGAGGGTGAAAATGGAATGATTGGGTCCTATGGTTTCATGGAGGAGAGACAGAGAGGGAGAAAATGGAATGATTGGGTCCTATGGTTTCATGGAGGAGAGACAGAGAGGGAGAAAATGGAATGATTGGGTCCTATGGTTTCATGGAGGAAAGAGACAGAGAGGGAGAAAATGGAATGATTAGGTCCTATGGTTTCATGGAGGAGAGACAGAGAGGGAGAAAATGGAATGATTAGGTCCTATGGTTTCATGGAGGAGAGACAGAGAGGGAGAAAATGGAATGATTAGGTCCTATGGTTTCATGGAGGAGAGACAGAGAGGGAGAAAATGGAATGATTAGGTCCTATGGTTTCATGGAGGAGAGACAGAGAGGGAGAAAATGGAATGATTAGGTCCTATGGTTTCATGGAGGAGAGACAGAGAGGGAGAAAATGGAATGATTGGGTTCTATGGTTTCATGGAGGAGAGACAGAGAGGGAGAAAATGGAATGATTGGGTTCTATGGTTTCATGGAGGAAAGAGACAGAGAGGGAGAAAATGGAATGATTGGGTCCTATGGTTTCATGGAGGAGAGACAGAGAGGGAGAAAATGGAATGATTGGGTCCTATGGTTTCATGGAGGAAAGAGACAGAGAGGGAGAAAATGGAATGATTAGGTTCTGTGGTTTCATGGAGGAGAGACAGAGAGGGAGAAAATGGAATGATTGGGTTCTGTGGTTTCATGGAGGAGAGACAGAGAGGGAGAAAATGGAATGATTGGGTTCTATGGTTTCATGGAGGAGAGACAGAGAGGGAGAAAATGGAATGATTAGGTCCTATGGTTTCATGGAGGAGAGACAGAGAGGGAGAAAATGGAATGATTAGGTCCTATGGTTTCATGGAGGAGAGACAGAGAGGGAGAAAATGGAATGATTAGGTCCTATGGTTTCATGGAGGAGAGACAGAGAGGGAGAAAATGGAATGATTAGGTCCTATGGTTTCATGGAGGAGAGACAGAGAGGGAGAAAATGGAATGATTAGGTCCTATGGTTTCATGGAGGAGAGACAGAGAGGGAGAAAATGGAATGATTGGGTTCTGTGGTTTCATGGAGGAGAGACAGAGAGGGAGAAAATGGAATGATTGGGTTCTATGGTTTCATGGAGGAGAGACAGAGAGGGAGAAAATGGAATGATTGGGTTCTATGGTTTCATGGAGGAGAGACAGAGAGGGAGAAAATGGAATGATTGGGTTCTATGGTTTCATGGAGGAGAGACAGAGAGGGAGAAAATGGAATGATTAGGTCCTATGGTTTCATGGAGGAGAGACAGAGAGGGAGAAAATTGAATGATTAGGTCCTATGGTTTCATGAAGGAGAGACAGAGAGGGAGAAAATGGAATGATTAGGTCCTATGGTTTCATGGAGGAAAGAGACATAGAGAGAAAGCATGACTATATTTTTGGGGTGCAACCATAGACCTTTACTAGTCCTGTATTACTAGTCCTGTATAACTAGTCCTGTATTACTAGTCCTGTATAACTAGTCCTGTATTACTAGTCCTGTATAACTAGTCCTGTATTACTAGTCCTGTAATACTAGTCCTGTATTACTAGTCCTGTATTACTAGTCCTGTATAACTAGTCCTGTATTACTAGTCCTGTATAACTAGTCCTGTATTACTAGTCCTGTAATACTAGTCCTGTATTACTAGTCCTGTATTACTAGTCCTGTATTACTAGTCCTGTATTACTAGTCCTGTAATACTAGTCCTGTATAACTAGTCCTGTATTACTAGTCCTGTATTACTAGTCCTGTATTACTAGTCCTGTAATACTTGTCCTGTATTACTAGTCCTATATTACTAGTCCTGTATTACTAGTCCTGTATTACTAGTCCTGTATTACTAGTCCTGTAATACTAGTCCTGTATTACTAGTCCTGTATTAACAGACCTATAACAGCCCCCCATCTTCCCTTGGCTATAACTGGGCGTAGAGGAAGTTGAATACAGAGAGAGGTTGTTTTGGGAGAGAGGGAGATAGAAGGAAAGAAAGAGAGGCAGACAGATGGAGACGGAGAGAGAGAGACAGACCAGGAGAGACAGACAGACAGAGACGGAGAGAGAGAGACAGACCAGGAGAGACAGACAGACAGACAGACAGAGACGGAGAGAGAGAGACAGACCAGGAGAGACAGACAGAGACGGAGAGAGAGAGAGACAGACCAGGAGAGACAGACAGACAGACAGAGACGGAGAGAGAGAGACAGACCAGGAGAGACAGACAGAGACGGAGAGAGAGAGACAGACCAGGAGAGACAGACAGAAGGAGAGAGAGAGACAGACCAGGAGAGACAGACCAGGAGAGACAGACAGACAGAGACGGAGAGATAGAGAGAGACAGTCATCTATCCAAGACTAGTCACTTTATAACAAGTGATTTACTCTCCATTCAAAAACAGTGATTTCATTAACTACCTATTTCATAATAATATGTTGTGTAACCAAGCAGAAACATATTTTATATAGATATATACTAGCTTCATTAAGCACTAAATTGGGTCTATCTAAGAGCTGTATCTAAGAGCTGTAACACAGAGCTGTAACACAGAGCTGTATCTAAGAGCTGTAACACAGAGCTGTATCTAAGAGATGTAACACAGAGCTGTATCTAAGAGATGTAACACAAAGCTGTAACACAGAGCTGTATCTAAGAGCTGTAACACAGATCTGTATCTGAGAGCTGTAACACAGAGCTGTATCTAAGAGATGTAACACAGAGCTGTAACACAGAGCTGTATCTAAGAGATGTAACACAGAGCTGTATCTAAGAGCTGTAACACAGAGCTGTAACACAGAGCTGTATCTAAGAGATTTAACACAGAGCTGTATCTAAGCGATGTAACACAAAGCTGTAACACAGAGCTGTATCTAAGAGCTGTAACACAGATCTGTATCTGAGAGCTGTAACACAGAGCTGTATCTTAGAGCTGTAACGCAGAGCTGTAACACAGAGCTGTATCTAAGAGCTGTAACACAGAGCTGTAACACAGAGCTGTATCTAAGAGCTGTAACACAGAGCTGTATCTAAGATATGTAACACAGAGCTGTATCTAAGAGCTGTAACACAGAGCTGTATCTAAGATATGTAACACAGAGCTGTATCTAAGATATGTAACACAGAGCTGTATCTAAGAGCTGTAACACAGAGCTGTAACACAGAGCTGTATCTAAGAGCTGTAACACAGAGCTGTATCTAAGATATGTAACACAGAGCTGTATCTAAGAGCTGTAACACAGAGCTGTATCTAAGAGATGTAACACAGAGCTGTAACACAGAGCTGTATCTAAGAGATGTAACACAGAGCTGTATCTAAGAGATGTAACACAGAGCTGTAACACAGAGCTGTATCTAAGAGATGTAACACAGAGCTGTATCTAAGAGATGTAACACAAAGCTGTAACACAGAGCTGTATCTAAGAGCTGTAACACAGATCTGTATCTGAGAGCTGTAACACAGAGCTGTATCTAAGAGATGTAACACAGAGCTGTATCTAAGAGCTGTAACACAGAGCTGTATCTAAGAGCTGTAACACAGAGCTGTATCTAAGAGCTGTAACACAGCGCTGTAACACAGAGCTGTATCTAAGAGATGTAACACAGCGCTGTAACACAGAGCTGTATCTAAGAGATGTAACACAGAGCTGTATCTAAGAGCTGTAACACAGAGCTGTATCTAAGAGCTGTATCTAAGAGCTGTAACACAGCGCTGTAACACAGAGCTGTATCTAAGAGCTGTATCTAAGAGCTGTAACACAGCGCTGTAACACAGAGCTGTATCTAAGAGATGTAACACAGAGCTGTATCTAAGAGATGTAACACAGAGCTGTATCTAAGAGCTGTAACACAGAGCTGTATCTAAGAGCTGTAACACAGAGCTGTATCTAAGAGCTGTATCTAAGAGATTTAACACAGAGCTGTATCTAAGCGATGTAACACAAAGCTGTAACACAGAGCTGTATCTAAGAGCTGTAACACAGATCTGTATCTGAGAGCTGTAACACAGAGCTGTATCTTAGAGCTGTAACACAGAGCTGTAACACAGAGCTGTATCTAAGAGCTGTAACACAGAGCTGTAACACAGAGCTGTATCTAAGAGCTGTAACACAGAGCTGTATCTAAGATATGTAACACAGAGCTGTATCTAAGAGCTGTAACACAGAGCTGTATCTAAGATATGTAACACAGAGCTGTATCTAAGATATGTAACACAGAGCTGTATCTAAGAGCTGTAACACAGAGCTGTAACACAGAGCTGTATCTAAGAGCTGTAACACAGAGCTGTATCTAAGATATGTAACACAGAGCTGTATCTAAGAGCTGTAACACAGAGCTGTATCTAAGAGATGTAACACAGAGCTGTAACACAGAGCTGTATCTAAGAGATGTAACACAAAGCTGTATCTAAGAGATGTAACACAGAGCTGTAACACAGAGCTGTATCTAAGAGATGTAACACAGAGCTGTATCTAAGAGATGTAACACAAAGCTGTAACACAGAGCTGTATCTAAGAGCTGTAACACAGATCTGTATCTGAGAGCTGTAACACAGAGCTGTATCTAAGAGATGTAACACAGAGCTGTATCTAAGAGCTGTAACACAGAGCTGTATCTAAGAGCTGTAACACAGAGCTGTATCTAAGAGCTGTAACACAGCGCTGTAACACAGAGCTGTATCTAAGAGATGTAACACAGCGCTGTAACACAGAGCTGTATCTAAGAGATGTAACACAGAGCTGTATCTAAGAGCTGTAACACAGAGCTGTATCTAAGAGCTGTAACACAGAGCTGTATCTAAGAGCTGTATCTAAGAGCTGTAACACAGCGCTGTAACACAGAGCTGTATCTAAGAGCTGTATCTAAGAGCTGTAACACAGCGCTGTAACACAGAGCTGTATCTAAGAGATGTAACACAGAGCTGTATCTAAGAGCTGTAACACAGAGCTGTATCTAAGAGCTGTAACACAGAGCTGTATCTAAGAGCTGTAACACAGCGCTGTAACACAGAGCTGTAACACAGAGCTGTATCTAAGAGCTGTATCTAAGAGCTGTAAGACAGAGCTGTATCTAAGAGCTGTAACACAGAGCTGTATCTAAGAGCTGTAACACAGAGCTGTATCTAAGAGCTGTAACACAGCGCTGTAACACAGAGCTGTAACACAGAGCTGTATCTAAGAGCTGTAACACAGAGCTGTAACACAGAGCTGTAACACAGAGCTGTATCTAAGAGCTGTAACACAGCGCTGTAACACAGAGCTGTAACACAGAGCTGTATCTAAGAGCTGTATCTAAGAGCTGTAACACAGAGCTGTATCTAAGAGCTGTAACACAGAGCTGTATCTAAGAGCTGTAACACAGAGCTGTATCTAAGAGCTGTAACACAGAGCTGTATCTAAGAGCTGTAACACAGCGCTGTAACACAGAGCTGTATCTAAGAGATGTAACACAGAGCTGTATCTAAGAGATGTAACACAGAGCTGTAACACAGAGCTGTATCTAAGAGATGTAACACAGAGCTGTATCTAAGAGATGTAACACAAAGCTGTAACACAGAGCTGTATCTAAGAGCTCTAACACAGAGCTGTAACACAGAGCTGTAACACAGAGCTGTAACACAGAGCTGTATCACAGAGCTGTAACACAGAGCTGTAACACAGAGCTGTAACACAGAGCTGTAACACAGAGCTGTAACACAGAGCTGTAACACAGAGCTGTAACACAGAGCTGTAACACAGAGCTGTAACACAGAGCTGTAACACAGAGCTGTAACACAGAGCTGTATCTAAGAGCTGTAACACATAGGTATATTAAAGAGGTTTCTGTATCTCTGGTCCAGATGTTTGTTCTGACCAGCAGGTTTCTGTATCTCTGGTCCAGATGTTTGTTCTGACCAGCAGGTTTCTGTATCTCTGGTCCAGATGTTTGTTCTGACCAGCAGGTTTCTGTATCTCTGGTCCAGATGTTTGTTCTGACCAGCAGGTTCTGTATCTCTGGTCCAGATGTTTGTTCTGACCAGCAGGTTTCTGTATCTCTGGTCCAGATGTTTGTTCTGACCAGCAGGTTTCTGTATCTCTGGTCCAGATGTTTGTTCTGACCAGCAGGTTTCCGTATCTCTGGTCCAGATGTTTGTTCTGACCAGCAGGTTTCCGTATCTCTGGTCCAGATGTTTGTTCTGACCAGCAGGTTTCCGTATCTCTGGTCCAGATGTTTGTTCTGACCAGCAGGTTACAGTATCTCTGGTCCAGATGTTTGTTCTGACCAGCAGGTTTCTGTATCTCTGGTCCAGATGTTTGTTCTGACCAGCAGGTTTCTGTATCTCTGGTCCAGATGTTTGTTCTGACCAGCAGGTTTCCGTATCTCTGTCCAGATGTTTGGTCTGACAAGCCAGCCATGACCACCCGGTGTTGTGTGCTAATATCTCCTCTGTCTACGTCCCCAAAAGGCATCCTTTTCCCAATGGGGCTCTTGGTCAAAAGTAGTGCACTAAATAGGGGAATAGGGTGCCATTTAGAGAAAGAGTAGAAAAGTAGTGCACTAAATAGGGTTTTAGGG
>NC_143031.1:81508411-81528411 GCF_057628025.1 Oncorhynchus mykiss | reverse complement strand
TGCCTGTTATTGTTTTGTTATGCCTGCTATTGTTTTGTTATGCCTGCTATTGTTTTGTTATGCCTGCTATTGTTTTGTTATGCCTGCTATTGTTTTGTTATGCCTGTTATTGTTTTGTTAGGCCTGTTATTGTTTTGTTATGCCTGCTATTGTTTTGAATGCAACACAACATAACATACTGTATTTTAAAGTTGCAGTAAATTGCAATTCATATAAAACAGTATACAGTTCATTCGGAAAGTATTCAGACCCCTGGACGTTTTCCACATTTTGTTACGTTACAGACTTGTTCTAAAATGGATTATATGCATTTTCTTCCTCCTCAATCTACACACTATTCTCCATAATGTCAAAGCAAAAACAGGTTTGTAGACATTTTAGAAAATGTATTAAAAATAAAAAACAGAAGTACCTTATTTACATGAGTACTCAGACCCTTATGAAGTATTCAGACCCTTATGAAGTATTCAGACCCTTATGAAGTATTCAGACCCTTATGAAGTACTCAGACCCTTATGAAGTACTCAGACCCTTATGAAGTACTCAGACCCTTATGAAGTACTCAGACCCTTATGAAGTATTCAGACCCTTATGAAGTACTCAGACCCTTATGAAGTACTCAGACCCTTATGAAGTACTCAGACCCTTATGAAGTATTCAGACCCTTATGAAGTATTCAGACCCTTATGAAGTATTCAGACCCTTATGAAGTACTCCGACCCTTATGAAGTATTCAGACCCTTATGAAGTACTCCGACCCTTATGAAGTATTCAGACCCTTATGAAGTACTCCGACCCTTATGAAGTACTCAGACCCTTATGAAGTACTCAGACCCTTATGAAGTACTCCGACCCTTATGAAGTACTCAGACCCTTATGAAGTACTCAGACCCTTATGAAGTACTCAGACCCTTATGAAGTACTCAGACCCTTATGAAGTATTCAGACCCTTATGAAGTATTCAGACCCTTATGAAGTACTCAGACCCTTATGAAGTACTCAGACCCTTATGAAGTACTCAGACCCTTATGAAGTACTCAGACCCTTATGAAGTACTCAGACCCTTATGAAGTACTCAGACCCTTATGAAGTATTCAGACCCTTATGAAGTATTCAGACCCTTATGAAGTACTCAGACCCTTATGAAGTACTCAGACCCTTATGAAGTATTCAGACCCTTATGAAGTACTCAGACCCTTATGAAGTACTCAGACCCTTATGAAGTACTCAGACCCTTATGAAGTATTCAGACCCTTATGAAGTATTCAGACCCTTATGAAGTACTCAGACCCTTATGAAGTATTCAGACCCTTATGAAGTACTCAGACCCTTATGAAGTATTCAGACCCTTATGAAGTACTCAGACCCTTATGAAGTACTCAGACCCTTATGAAGTATTCAGACCCTTATGAAGTATTCAGACCCTTATGAAGTATTCAGACCCTTATGAAGTACTCAGACCCTTATGAAGTATTCAGACCCTTATGAAGTACTCAGACCCTGATGAAGTACTCAGACCCTTATGAAGTATTCAGACCCTTATGAAGTATTCAGACCCTTGTGAAGTATTCAGACCCTTATGAAGTATTCAGACCCTTATGAAGTACTCAGACCCTTATGAAGTATTCAGACCCTTATGAAGTATTCAGACCCTTATGAAGTACTCAGACCCTTATGAAGTACTCAGACCCTTATGAAGTTTTCAGACCCTTATGAAGTATTCAGACCCTTATGAAGTACTCAGACCCTTATGAAGTATTCAGACCCTTATGAAGTACTCAGACCCTTATGAATTACTCTGACCCTTATGAAGTATTCAGACCCTTATGAAGTACTCCGACCCTTATGAAGTACTCAGACCCTTATGAAGTACTCAGACCCTTATGAAGTATTCAGACCCTTATGAAGTACTCAGACCCTTATGAAGTATTCAGACCCTTATGAAGTACTCAGACCCTTATGAAGTACTCAGACCCTTATGAAGTATTCAGACCCTTATGAAGTACTCGAACCCTTATGAAGTATTCTGACCCTTATGAAGTATTCAGACCCTTATGAAGTACTCTGACTCTTATGAAGTACTCAGACCCTTATGAAGTACTCTGACCCTTATGAAGTACTCGGACCCTTATGAAGTACTCGGACCCTTATGAAGTATTCAGACCCTTATGAAGTACTCTGACCCTTATGAAGTACTCAGACCCTTATGAAGTACTCTGACCCTTATGAAGTACTCGGACCCTTATGAAGTACTCTGACCCTTATGAAGTACTCAGACCCTTATGAAGTATTCAGACCCTTATGAAGTACTCAGACCCTTATGAAGTATTCAGACCCTTATAAAGTATTCTGACCCTTATGAAGTATTCAGACCCTTATAAAGTATTCAGACCCTTATGAAGTATTCCGACCCTTATGAAGTATTCAGACCCTTATGAAGTACTCAGACCCTTATGAAGTACTCAGACCCTTATGAAGTACTCAGACCCTTTGCTATGAGACTCTAAATTGATCCTCAGGTGCATCGTGTTTCCATGAATCATCCTTGAGATGTTTCTACAACTTGATTGGAGTCAACTTGTGGTAAATTCAATTGATTGGACATGATTTGGAAAGGCACACACCTGTCTATATAAGGTCCCACAGTTGACAGTGCATGTCAGAGCAAAAACCAAGCCGTGAGGTCGAAATAATTATCTGTAGAGCTCCGAGACAGGATTGTGTCGAGGCACAGATCTGGGGAATGGTAGCAAAAACATGTCTACAGCATTGAAGGTCCCCAAAAACACAGTGGCCTCTCATCATTCTGAAATGTAAGACATTTGGAACCACGAGAATCTTCCTAGAGCTGGCCGCCCGGCCAAACTGACCAATCGGGGGAGAAGAGCCTTGGTCAGGGGAGGTGACCAAGAACCCGATGGTCACTCTGACGGAGCTCCAGAGTTCCTCTGTGGAGATGAGAAAATGGACCAAGAACCCGATGGTCACTCTGACGGAGCTCCAGAGTTCCTCAGTGGAGATGAGAAAAAGGGACATTTAGCTTTTCTTAATGAAGCAGAAAATCATCAGTTATTTGTGGTTGTTAGCTTAGCTGTCATCAATTCTGTTTTGTAGTTTTACACCCTCTGGTCTGCTGTCAACTCTCCATACAACCCAAACACTAACATCAACAATGCCCATATCTCTAAAGGAACTACAGTTCTCATACTGCATTTCAATAACGGCCATTGTTTCCAAATCAATCATAATAAAGAACTACCCGCCAAAATTGCATTGTGGGAAAAAGGGAAAACCAAAGCTCACATCTGGACATCTTTTCCTTGACATTCCTGGGACAGTCCCCAAGAAACACACACACACACACACACACAGACACACACACACACACACACACACACACACACACACACATACACACACACACACACACACACACGCATGCACGCACACACACACTCACACACACACACACACACACACACACACACACACACACACACACACACACACACAGAGCCACACACACAGAGCCACACTCACACACAGAGCCACACACACACACACACAGAGCAACACACACACACACAGACCCCCCCCCCCCCCCCACACACACACACAGAGCAACACACGCACACACAGACCCCCCCCCCCCCCCCACACACACACACACACACACACACACACACACACACACACAGAGAGCCACACACACATAAATCATAAAACACAATCCCAGTGTTCCCTGTTTTCCGACTCTGTAAAATAACGGCCGGTGTGGGAAAGGAATTACCGGAACAATCTCATAAAACCAGCAGGGAATAAAAGACTGTTAGTTAGACACTAATGCACTCAGCAGTGTGTGTAGTGCGTGTGTGTGTGTGTGTGTGTGTGTGTGTGTGTGTGTGTGTGTGTGTGTCTCAGCAGTTTTCTGACAAAAATATAAATAGAAGTAGAGAGCGGTATGAGACTAATTAGGAGGGAGAGAAGGACAGATAAGGGGAGAGAGGGTATGGTATCAGGAGGAGAGAGGAGAGAGGGGAGTGGGATGGTATCAGGAGGAGGGAGGAGAGAGGGGAGTGGGATGGTATCAGGAGGAGGGAGGAGAGAGAGGAGAGGGATGGTATCAGGAGGAGGGAGGAGAGAGAGGAGAGGGATGGTATCAGGAGGAGGGAGGAGAGAGAGGAGAGAGAGGAGAGGGATGGTATCAGGAGGAGGGAGGAGAGAGAGGAGAGGGATGGTATCAGGAGGAGGGAGGAGAGAGAGGAGAGAGAGGAGTGGGATGGTATCAGGAGGAGAGAGGAGAGAGAGGAGTGGGATGGTATCAGGAGGAGGGAGGAGAGAGAGGAGAGGGATGGTATCAGGAGGAGGGAGGAGAGAGAGGAGAGAGAGGAGAGGGATGGTATCAGAGGAGGGAGGAGAGAGAGGAGAGGGGTGGTATCAGGAGGAGGGAGGAGAGAGGAGAGAGTGATGGTATCAGGAGGAGGGAGGAGAGGGAGGAGAGGGATGGTATCAGAGGAGGGAGGAGAGAGAGGAGAGGGATGGTATCAGAGAAGAGAGAGGAGAGGGATGGTATCAGAGGAGAGAGAGGAGAGGGATGGTATCAGAGGAGGGAGGAGAGAGAGGAGAGGGATGGTTTCAGAGGAGGGAGGAGAGAAAGGAGAGGGATGGTATCAGGAGGAAGGAGAGAGAAGAGAGGGATGGTATCAGAGGAGGGAGGAGAGAGGAGAGGGATGGTTTCAGAGGAGGGAGGAGAGAGAAGAGAGGGATGGTATCAGAGGAGAGCGGAGAGGGATGGTATCAGAGGAGGGAGGAGAGAGAAGAGAGGGATGGTTTCAGAGGAGGGAGGAGCGAGAAGAGAGAGGGATGGTAAGAGAGGAGGGAGGAGAGGAGAGAAGGATGGTAACAGATGAGGGAGGAGAGAGAGAAAGGGAGGAAGGGAGGGATAGCAACAGAGAAAACAGGAAGGGTTGGGAACAGTGGGAGGGAGAGGGAGAGAGGGATGGGAACAGAGCAGGGAGGGAGAGACAGATGGGAACAGAGGAGGGAGGGAGAGAGGGATGGGAACAGAGGAGGGAGGGAGGGAGAGACAGATGGGGACAGAGGAGGGAGGGAGAGACAGATGGGAACAGAGGAGGGAGGGAGAGACAGATGGGGACAGAGGAGGCAGGGAGGGAGAGACAGATGGGAACAGAGCAGGGAGGCAGAGACAGATGGGAACAGAGGAGGGAGGGAGAGACAGATGGAAACAGAGGAGGGAGGGAGAGACAGATGGGAACAGAGGAGGGAGGGAGAGACAGATGGGAACAGAGGAGGGAGGGAGAAACAGATGGGAACAGAGGAGGGAGGGAGAGACAGATGGAAATAGAGGAGGGAGGGAGAGCCAGATGGGAACAGAGGAGGGAGGGAGAGACAGATGGGAACAGAGGAGGGAGGGAGAGAGGGATGGGAACAGAGGAGGGAGGGAGGGAGAGACAGATGGGGACAGAGGAGGGAGGGAGAGACAGATGGGAACAGAGGAGGGAGGGAGAGACAGATGGGAACAGAGGAGGGAGGGAGAGACATATGGGAACAGAGGAGGGAGGGAGAGACAGATGGGAACAGAGGAGGGAAAACACTTGATGTTTCTTCTCATCTGATAGATATCTATTCATATCTTAGATAACAGACACATAATAACCCTGAGTCTCTGATAGATATCTATTAATATCTTAGATAACAGACACATAATAACCCTGGGTCTCTGATAGATATCTATTAATATCTTAGATAACAGACACAAAATAACCCTGAGTCTCTGAGAGATATCTATTAACATCTTAGATAACAGACACATAATAACCCTGAGTGTTATTAAATATATATATATTAATATATTAGATAACAGACACATAATAACCCTGAGTGTTATTAAATATATATATATTAATATATTAGATAACAGACACATAATAACCCTGGGTGTTATTAAAGATATATATATTAACATATTAGATAACAGACACATAATAACCCTGGGTGTTATTAAATATATATATATTAATATCTTAGATAACAGACACATAATAACCCTGAGTGTTATTAAATATATATATATTCATATCTTAGATAACAGACACATAATAACCCTGGGTGTTATTAAATATATATATATTAATATCTTAGATAACAGACACATAATAACCCTGAGTGTTATTAAATATATATATATTAATATCTTAGATAACAGACACATAACAACCCTGAGTGTTATTAAATATATATATATTAATATCTTAGATAACAGACACATAACAACCCTGAGTGTTATTAAATATATATATATTAATATCTTAGTTAACAGACACACCTAAAATGGCCATAGGAAAAGTCCGGGTCTATAGAGATTCAATACAAAACGACGCCACATTGACAGTAAACAGGACAGTTGTTTAGTTGGCGTTAGGAGTTATGAGATGGCTGCACAGGAAGCCTCTGAGGAACCCAGTATATTACACTAGTAGTAGACTAGCTACTGTTAGCACATTGACAGTAAACAGGACAGTTGTTTAGTTGGCGTTAGGAGTTATGAGATGGCTGCACAGGAAGCCTCTGAGTAACCCAGTATATTACACTAGTAGTAGACCAGCTACTGTTAGCACATTGACAGTAAACAGTACAGTTGTTTAGTTGGCGTTAGGAGTTATGAGATGGCTGCACAGGAAGCCTCTGAGTAACCCAGTATATTACACTAGTAGTAGACCAGCTACTGTTAGCACAGAGAATACATTTTGGGCTGATTTCCCGGGCCCAGAATACCTGCTACTAATCTATCGACTCCTCTTATCTCACAGCAACACATACACAGCCCTATTCAGAAGATATGGCTGGCAGGCTGGCTGGCTGGCTGGCAGGCTGGCTGGCTGGCTGGCAGGCTGGCTGGCTGGCTGGCTGACTGGCTGGCTGGCTGACTGGCTGACTGGCTGGCTGGCTGACTGGCTGGCTGGCTGACTGGCTGACTGGCTGGCTGATTGACTGGCTGGCTGACTGGCTGACTGGCTGGCTGGCTGACTGACTGGCTGGCTGGCTGGCTGGCTGGCTGGCTGGCTGGCTGGCTGGCTGGCTGGCTGGCTGGCTGGCTGGCTGGCTGGCTGGCTGGCTAGCTGGCTGACTGGCTGGCTGACATACAGATTTATTTTATTTTAGGAACAACAATTATACAGTTAAAACAGTTTTTAAAAGTACCTGAAACTCAGAGGAAAACACTTACATGGAAATACACAGTGAGAATACATGGAGATACACAGTGAGAATACATGGAAATACACAGTGAGAATACATGGAGATACACAGTGAGAATACATGGAAATACACATTGCGAATACATGTAAATACACATTGAGAATACATGGAAATACACATTGAGAATACATGGAGATACACATTGAGAATACATGGAGATACACAGTGAGAATACATGGAGATACACAGTGAGAATACATGGAGATACACATTGAGAATACATGGAAATACACAGTGAGAATACATGGAAATACACAGTGAGAATACATGAAAATACACATTGAGAATACATGGAAATACACATTGAGAATACATGAAAATACACAGTGAGAATACATGGAAATACACATTGCGAATACATGTAAATACACATTGAGAATACATGGAAATACACATTGAGAATACATAGAAATACACAGTGAGAATCCATGGAAATACACAGTGAGAATACATGGAAATACACAGTGAGAATACATGGAAATACACATTGAGAATACATGGAGATACACATTGAGAATACATGCAGATACACAGTGAGAATACATGGAAATACACATTGAGAATACATGGAAATACACACTGAGAATACATGAAAATACACAGTGAGAATACATGGAAATACACATTGCGAATACATGTAAATACACATTGAGAATACATGGAAATACACATTGAGAATACATAGAAATACACAGTGAGAATACATGGAAATACACAGTGAGAATACATGGAAATACACAGTGAGAATACATGGAAATACACATTGAGAATACATGGAAATACACAGTGAGAATACATGGAAATACACATTGAGAATACATAGAAATACACAGTGAGAATACATAGAAATACACAGTGAGAATACATGGAGATACACATTAAGAATACATGGAAATACACATTGAGAATACATGGAAATACACAGTGAGAATACATGGAAATACACATTGAGAATACATGGAAATACACATTGAGAATACATGGAAATACACATTGAGAATACATGAAAATACACAGTGAGAATACATGGAAATACACAGTGAGAATACATGGAAATACACATTGAGAATACATGGAGATACACATTGAGAATACATGGAAATACACAGTGAGAATACATGGAGATACACATTGAGAATAATGAGCAGTAAACTAGCCTACATGCACTTTAGATGCATCATCAATGAAAACCATGATCCTGTAAACAGATAACAAGCCTTCGTCTCAGCGAATGGATTGAATTGAAACCATCACATGTATCTCTGTCCTGTGCAGTGTTCCTGTGTCCAGGTATCCTACGAGGCGTGTACCAGAGTGAACACCTGTTTGAGTCCGACCACCAATCAGGAGCCTGGTGTAAAGATCCATTCCAGGCCTCTGATAAGATTTACTACATGCCCTGGACTCCCTACCGCACGGACACTCTCACAGAGTACTCCTCCAAGGAGGACTTCATCGCAGGTCTGCATTTTAATAACAATTATTTCACATTTATTTTTATTATAATGTTGGATATTATTATTATTATTTGTATTATAATGTTGGATTTTATTGCTGTTTTTTTATTTTTTATTTTTTATTAAACTTGCTAATGTAAAGTGAATTTATTTAAAAGGTCTAACTAGCTCTCGGCAGGGTTGCCTAGTGGTTAGTGTTGGACTAGTAACCGGAAGGTTGCAAGTTCAAACCCCCGAGCTGACAAGGTACAAATCTGTCGTTCTGCCCCTGAACAGGCAGTTAACCCACTGTTCCTAGGCCGTAATTGAAAATAAGAATTTGTTCTTAACTGACTTGCCTGGTTAAATAAAGGTTAAATAAAGATTTAAAAAATGGTCATGTCAATATTAGATGTTTATCCATGTGTCTGAAACGTCAAATTTCAAACTTGTTGCAAATGTCAAATTGTTTAAAGTTAAGTTATTAACTCCAAGTGGTTAAGGTTTGGGCTTAAAACAAAAATTCTCTAAAACAATTTTCTATTGCCGCGTTTTGAAATTGCATCCTTTTACACCAGAGGCAGATCGTTATAACGACCGAGCAAAACCAAAACTTAACTTGAAGGTAACAGCGCTCACTGTTGCCCCTAGTGGCCGGTTTCCACATTGTCTCCTGACTTCCTCAGACATGGATGGACGTCGGATACTGACTTGTATCACAGGGGGGACATGGCTGAGTTTCCCCAGACACAGATTCGACCTAAGAAGTTCTTTAAATGGAGAATATTGTGTGTTTTTTTTTGAGTTCTGGACGAGGTTTAATCTGTGTCTGAGGTAAACTTCCCCCTCGGGTGTTTTGAACAAAACGCTTCTAATTAAAATGTATTTGAATTGTTTACAGGACGACCGACGACCACGTACAAGCTGCCTCACCGCGTCGACGGGACGGGCTTCGTGGTCTACGACGGAGCTTTGTTCTTCAACAAGGAGCGGACGCGCAACATCGTCAAGTTCGACCTCCGCACGCGGATCAAAAGCGGCGAGGCCATCATCGCCAACGCCAACTACCACGACACGTCGCCGTACCGCTGGGGCGGCAAGTCGGACATCGACCTCGCCGTCGACGAAATGGGCCTCTGGGTTTTGTACGCCACGGAGACGAACAACGGGCGCATCGTGGTCTCGCAGCTCAACCCTTACACGCTTCGCATCGAGGGGTCCTGGGACACCACCTACGACAAGCGGACCGCCTCCAACGCCTTCATGGTGTGCGGCGTGCTCTACGTGGTGAAAACCGTCTACGAGGACGACGACAACGAGGCCACGGGGAACAAGATAGATTATATGTACAGCACCGCCCAGAGTAAAGAAACCTTTGTGTCCATCCTGTTCCCTAACTCTTACCAGTACATAGCAGCAGTGGACTACAATCCCAGAGACAATCTGCTGTACGTCTGGAACAACTATCACGTAGTCAAATACTTACTGGACTTCGGGAACAACGACAACAGGTTGGGTAGGTGGAATGTTTATCTACTTTTCTCTTTGTCTATCTTTCTTTCTTTCTTTCTTAAAACTCTTGGTTTTTCTAGATTTGACTGGCTAGGTGGAATATTAATCTCTCTAGAGACTTCTTTAGTTCTGTGGGTTTGTGTAATGGACAGTCTCTAGACTATAGTTCTGTAGGTGTGTGTAAAGGACAGTCTCTAGACTACTTTAGTTCTGTAGGTTTGTGTAATGGGCAGTCTCTAGACTACTTTAGTTCTGTAGGTTTGTGTAATGGGCAGTCTCTAGACTATAGTTCTGTAGGTGTGTGTAAAGGACAGTCTCTAGACTACTATAGTTCTGTAGGTGTGTGTAATGGACAGTCTCTAGACTACTATAGTTCTGTAGGTGTGTGTAAAGGACAGTCTCTAGACTACTATAGTTCTGTAGGTTTGTGTAATGGACAGTCTCTAGACTACTTTAGTTCTGTAGGTTTGTGTAATGGACAGTCTCTAGACTACTTTAGTTCTGTAGGTGTGTGTAAAGGACAGTCTCTAGACTACTTTAGTTCTGTAGGTGTGTGTAAAGGACAGTCTCTAGACTACTATAGTTCTGTAGGTGTGTGTAAAGGACAGTCTCTAGACTATAGTTCTGTAGGTGTGTGTAATGGACAGTCTCTAGACTACTATAGTTCTGTAGGTGTGTGTAAAGGACAGTCTCTAGACTACTATAGTTCTGTAGGTGTGTGTAAAGGACAGTCTCTAGACTACTATAGTTCTGTAGGTGTGTGTAAAGGACAGTCTCTAGACTACTATAGTTCTGTAGGTGTGTGTAAAGGACAGTCTCTAGACTACTATAGTTCTGTAGGTGTGTGTAAAGGACAGTCTCTAGACTACTATAGTTCTGTAGGTTTGTGTAATGGACAGTCTCTAGACTACTTTAGTTCTGTAGGTTTGTGTAATGGACAGTCTCTAGACTACTTTAGTTCTGTAGGTTTGTGTAATGGACAGTCTCTAGACTACTTTAGTTCTGTAGGTTTGTGTAATGGACAGTCTCTAGACTACTTTAGTTCTGTAGGTGTGTGTAAAGGACAGTCTCTAGACTACTATAGTTCTGTAGGTGTGTGTAATGGACAGTCTCTAGACTATAGTTCTACAGGTGTGTGTAATGGGCAGTCTCTAGACTACTTTAGTTCTGTAGGTTTGTGTAATGGACAGTCTCTAGACTACTTTAGTTCTGTGGGTGTGTGTAAAGGACAGTCTCTAGACTATAGTTCTACAGGTGTGTGTAATGGACAGTCTCTAGACTTTAGCTCAGAGGGAGGGTTTTTTACCTCTCTCTCTCTCTCTCTCTCTCTCTCTCTCGCTCTCTCTCTCTCTCCTGTCTCTCTCTCTCTCTCTCGCTCTCTCTCACTCTCTCTCCTGTCTCTCTCCATCTCTCTCTCTCTCTCTCTCCCCTCTTTCTCTCGCTCTCTCTCACTCTCTCCTGTCTCTCTCTCTCTCTCTTGCCCTCTCTCCTGTCTCTCTCACTCTCCCTCCCCCTCCCTCCCTCACCCAACCTAGCCCAGTAGAGTACATTACTCTTAAATGGACTAGGGCCCTGGAGAGTCTTAGGGAGGGAGTTGAGTGATTCCTTCCCAGAGACAGGCACTCTCAGATTGGGGTATAAGAGCAGGCCTACCCCCTGCTCTGGATATCCCTGGAGGTCTAAGCTACACTATCTAGCCGGTGTAATTGACTCTAACACCTTCTCACGGTGTCGGCAACTCGGTTCAGCCTCTCTTTATTAAATGATGGTCGAATGAATGCATGCTTTTACACACATTTAGGAGACACTACAAGAAATTATTGGAGGAAGGGGAGAGAGGGAGGGGAGAGGGAGCGGTGGAGAGGAAGGGGAGAGAGGGGTGGAGAATGAGGGATGGAGAGGAAGGGGAGAGAGGGAGGGGGGAGAGGGAGGGGTGGAGAGGAAGGGGAGAGAGAGGTGGAGAATGAGGGATGGAGAGGAAGGGGAGAGATGGATAAGGTGGGATGGAGAGGGAGAGTTGGAGAGTGATGGTGAAGGAGGGATGGAGAGGGAGGGATGGAGAGGGAGGGTTGGAGAGGGAGGGATGGAGAGGGAGGGATGGAGAGGCAGGGATGGATGGAGAGGAAGGGGAGAGATGGATAAGGTGGGATGGAGAGGGAGAGTTGGAGAGTGATGGTGAAGGAGGGATGGAGAGGGAGGGATGGAGAGGGAGGGTTGGAGAGTGATGGTGAAGGAGGGTTGGAGAGGGAGGGATGGAGAGGGAGGGATGGAGAGGGAGGGATGGATGGAGAGGAAGGGGAGAGATGGATAAGGTGGGATGGAGAGGGAGAGTTGGAGAGTTATGGTGAAGGAGGGATGGAGAGGGAGGGATGGAGAGGGAGGGTTGGAGAGTGATGGTGAAGGAGGGATGGAGAGGGAGGGTTGGAGAGGGAGGGATGGAGAGGGAGGGATGGAGAGGGAGGGATGGAGAGTGATGGTGAAGGAGGGATGGAGAGGGAGTGATGGTGAAGGAGGGATGGAGAGGGAGGGGTGGAGAAAGGGAGTTAGGGGAGCAAGGTAAAGAGGGATGAGGGAAGGGAGGGAAGGTGGGTGGGAGGGAAAGAGGGATGTTCTGTTCTGTTCTGCTCTGCTCTGTTCTACTCTGTTCTGTTCCGTTCTGTTCTGTTCTACTCTGTTCTGTTCTACTCTGTTCTGCTCTGTTCTACTCTGTTCTGTTCTACTCTGTTCTGTTCTGTTCTACTCTGTTCTGCTCTGTTCTACTCTGTTCTGTTCTAATCTGTTCTGTTCTGTTCTACTCTGTTCTGTTCTGTTCTACTCTGTTCTGTTCTACTCTGTTCTGCTCTGTTCTACTCTGTTCTACTCTGTTCTGTTCTACTCTGTTCTGTTCTGTTCTACTCTGTTCTGCTCTGTTCTACTCTGTTCTGTTCTGTTCTACTCTGTTCTACTCTGTTCTGTTTTACTCTGTTCTACTCTGTTCTGTTCTACTCTGTTCTGTTCTGTTCTACTCTGTTCTGCTCTGTTCTACTCTGTTCTGTTCTGTTCTGCTTTACTCTGTTCTACTCTGTTCTGTTTTACTTTGTTCTACTCTGTTCTGTTCTGTTCTACTCTGTTCTGTTCTGTTCTACTCTGTTTTGTTCTACTCTGTTCTGCTCTGTTCTACTCTGTTCTGTTCTGTTATACTCTGTTCTGTTCTGTTCTACTCTGTTCTACTCTGTTCTGCTCTGTTCTACTCTGTTCTGTTCTGTTCTACTCTGTTCTGTTCTACTCTGTTCTGCTCTGTTCTACTCTGTTCCGCTCTGTTCTGTTCTACTCTGTTCTGCTCTGTTCTGTTCTACTCTGTTATGTTCTACTCTGTTCTGCTCTGTTCTACTCTGTTCTGCTCTGTTCTACTCTGTTCTGTTCTGCTCTGCTCTGTTCTGCTCTGTTCTGTTCTGCTCTGTTCTGTTCTACTCTGTTCTGTTCTACTCTGTTATGTTCTACTCTGTTCTGCTCTGTTCTACTCTGTTCTGCTCTGTTCTACTCTGTTCTGTTCTGCTCTGTTCTGCTCTGTTCTGTTCTGCTCTGTTCTGCTCTGTTCTGTTCTACTCTGTTATGTTCTACTCTGTTCTGCTCTGTTCTACTCTGTTCTGCTCTGTTCTACTCTGTTCTGCTCTGTTCTACTCTGTTCTGTTCTGCTCTGCTCTGTTCTGCTCTGTTCTGTTCTACTCTGTTATGTTCTACTCTGTTCTGCTCTGTTCTACTCTGTTCTGTTCTACTCTGTTCTGTTCTGCTCTGTTCTGCTCTGTTCTGTTCTACTCTGTTCTGTTCTGCTCTGTTCTACTCTGTTCTGTTCTGCTCTGCTCTGTTCTGCTCTGTTCTGTTCTACTCTGTTCTGTTCTACTCTGTTCTGCTCTGTTCTACTCTGTTCTGTTCTGCTCTGCTCTGTTCTGCTCTGTTATGTTCTACTCTGTTCTGTTCTACTCTGTTCTGCTCTGTTCTGCTCTGTTCTACTCTGTTCTGTTCTGCTCTGCTCTGTTCTGCTCTGTTCTGTTCTACTCTGTTCTGTTCTACTCTGTTCTGCTCTGTTCTGCTCTGCTCTGTTCTACTCTGTTCTGTTCTGCTCTGCTCTGTTCTGTTCTACTCTGTTATGTTCTACTCTGTTCTGTTCTGTTCTACTCTGTTCTGCTCTGTTCTACTCTGTTCTGTTCTACTCTGTTCTGTTCTACTCTGTTCTGCTCTGTTCTACTCTGTTCTGCTCTGTTCTACTCTGTTCTGTTCTGTTCTGCTCTACTCTGTTCTGTTTTACTCTGTTCTACTCTGTTCTGTTCTGTTCTACTCTGTTCTGTTCTGTTCTACTCTGTTCTGTTCTACTCTGTTCTGCTCTGTTCTACTCTGTTCTGTTCTGTTATACTCTGTTCTGTTCTGTTCTACTCTGTTCTACTCTGTTCTGCTCTGTTCTACTCTGTTCTGTTCTGTTCTACTCTGTTCTGCTCTGTTCTACTCTGTTCCGCTCTGTTCTGTTCTACTCTGATCTGTTCTACTCTGTTCTGCTCTGTTCTGTTCTACTCTGCTCTGTTCTGCTCTGTTCTACTCTGTTCTGTTCTGCTCTGCTCTTTTATGTTCTACTCTGTTCTGCTCTGTTCTACTCTGTTCTGTTCTACTCTGTTCTGTTCTGTTCTACTCTGTTCTGTTCTGCTCTGCTCTGTTCTGTTCTACTCTGTTATGTTCTACTCTGTTCTGCTCTGTTCTACTCTGTTCTGCTCTGTTCTACTCTGTTCTGTTCTGCTCTGTTCTGCTCTGTTCTGTTCTGCTCTGCTCTGTTCTGCTCTGTTCTGTTCTACTCTGTTATGTTCTACTCTGTTCTGCTCTGTTCTACTCTGTTCTGCTCTGTTCTACTCTGTTCTGCTCTGTTCTACTCTGTTCTGTTCTGCTCTGCTCTGTTCTGCTCTGTTCTGTTCTACTCTGTTATGTTCTACTCTGTTCTGCTCTGTTCTACTCTGTTCTGTTCTACTCTGTTCTGTTCTGCTCTGTTCTGCTCTGTTCTGTTCTACTCTGTTCTGTTCTGCTCTGTTCTACTCTGTTCTGTTCTGCTCTGCTCTGTTCTGCTCTGTTCTGTTCTACTCTGTTCTGTTCTACTCTGTTCTGCTCTGTTCTACTCTGTTCTGTTCTGCTCTGCTCTGTTCTGCTCTGTTATGTTCTACTCTGTTCTGTTCTACTCTGTTCTGCTCTGTTCTGCTCTGTTCTACTCTGTTCTGTTCTGCTCTGCTCTGTTCTGCTCTGTTCTGTTCTACTCTGTTCTGTTCTACTCTGTTCTGCTCTGTTCTGCTCTGCTCTGTTCTACTCTGTTCTGTTCTGCTCTGCTCTGTTCTGTTCTACTCTGTTATGTTCTACTCTGTTCTGTTCTGTTCTACTCTGTTCTGCTCTGTTCTACTCTGTTCTGTTCTACTCTGTTCTGTTCTACTCTGTTCTGCTCTGTTCTACTCTGTTCTGCTCTGTTCTACTCTGTTCTGTTCTGTTCTGCTCTACTCTGTTCTGTTTTACTCTGTTCTACTCTGTTCTGTTCTGTTCTACTCTGTTCTGTTCTGTTCTACTCTGTTCTGTTCTACTCTGTTCTGCTCTGTTCTACTCTGTTCTGTTCTGTTATACTCTGTTCTGTTCTGTTCTACTCTGTTCTACTCTGTTCTGCTCTGTTCTACTCTGTTCTGTTCTGTTCTACTCTGTTCTGCTCTGTTCTACTCTGTTCCGCTCTGTTCTGTTCTACTCTGATCTGTTCTACTCTGTTCTGCTCTGTTCTGTTCTACTCTGCTCTGTTCTGCTCTGTTCTACTCTGTTCTGTTCTGCTCTGCTCTTTTATGTTCTACTCTGTTCTGCTCTGTTCTACTCTGTTCTGTTCTACTCTGTTCTGTTCTGTTCTACTCTGTTCTGTTCTGCTCTGCTCTGTTCTGTTCTACTCTGTTATGTTCTACTCTGTTCTGTTCTACTCTGTTCTGCTCTGTTCTACTCTGTTCTGCTCTGTTCTACTCTGTTCTGCTCTGTTCTACTCTGTTCTGTTCTACTCTGTTCTGCTCTGTTCTACTCTGTTCTGTTCTACTCTGTTCTGTTCTACTCTGTTCTGTTCTGTTCTACTCTGTTCTGCTCTGTTCTACTCTGTTCTGTTATACTCTGTTCTGTTCTACTCTGTTCTGCTCTGTTCTGTTCTACTCTGTTCTGTTCTGCTCTGCTCTGTTCTGTTCTGTTCTGTTCTACTCTGTTCTGTTCTACTCTGTTCTGTTCTGTTCTGTTCTGCTCTGTTCTGTTCTACTCTGTTCTGTTCTACTCTGTTCTGCTCTGTTCTACTCTGTTCTGCTCTGCTCTGTTCTGTTCTGTTCTACTCTGTTCTGTTCTGTTCTGCTCTGTTCTGTTCTACTCTGTTCTGTTCTACTCTGTTCTGCTCTGTTCTACTCTGTTCTGCTCTGCTCTGTTCTGTTCTGTTCTACTCTGCTCTGTTCTGCTCTGTTCTGTTCTGTTCTGTTCTACTCTGTTCTGTTCTGTTCTGTTCTACTCTGTTCTGTTCTGCTCTGTTCTGTTCTGTTCTGCTCTGTTCTACTCTGTTCTGTTCTACTCTGTTCTGTTCTACTCTGTTCTGTTCTGATATACATTATATACTGTAGTTAGGTGAAAGCTACATCATGGAAAACTAATATTTGACCATGTGACCTGACCAGGTAAAGGTCTGGAGTAATAACTAGGGCCCAGAGTTGTTCCAGACCAGGTTTAAATCTGGAGTAATAACTAGGGCCCAGAGTTGTTCCAGACCAGGTTTAAATCTGGAGTAATAACTAGGGCCCAGAGTTGTTCCAGACCAGGTTTAAATCTAGAGTAATAACTAGGGCCCAGAGTTGTTCCAGACCAGGTTTAAATCTAGAGTAATAACTAGGGCCCAGAGTTGTTCCAGACCAGGTTTAAATCTAGAGTAATAACTAGGGTCCAGAGTTGTTCCAGACCAGGTTTAAATCTAGAGTAATAACTAGGGCCCAGAGTTGTTCCAGACCAGGTTTAAATCTAGAGTAATAACTAGGGCCCAGAGTTGTTCCAGACCAGGTTTAAATCTAGAGTAATAACTAGGGCCCAGAGTTGTTCCAGACCAGGTTTAAATCTAGAGTAATAACTAGGGCCCAGAGTTGTTCCAGACCAGGTTTAAATCTAGAGTAATAACTAGGGCCCAGAGTTGTTCCGGACCAGTTTTAAATCTAGAGTAATAACTAGGGCCCAGAGTTGTTCCAGACCAGTTTTAAATCTAGAGTAATAACTAGGGCCCAGAGTTGTTCCAGACCAGGTATAAGTCTAGAGTTTAACTAGGGCCCAGAGTTGTTCCTGGTCAGTGAAAATCTCCAGGCACAAGACATCAGAGTTGTGAAAAGCAGAACCAGAACCCCACTTCTATAGTGCCTATACTTTACAATGATGCCCTATTTAGTGAATAGGATATGATTTAAGACACACACACTCCTAGACGAACCACGGTTAACTGTGTATCGTCAGTCCAAACAGATCGCTGTGCCTTTGTAATGCTGAACTCATAGACTTCCTGCAGCACAAAGACAGTGGCGTCTATTGAAATGCAGATCTCCCATCTCCTCTGATGGCTGAGCCGTCTCTCTCCTGTTTCAGTTGTTTTCCCTCTTTATGGTGCTTCTTTTGACTCTGTCTCTCTACACATTACTAACCTGCACTATACTATACTATACTATACTATACCATACTACACTATACTATACCATAATATACTATAATAAACTATACTATACTACACTATACCATACTATACTATAATATACTATACCATACTACACTATACTATACCATAATATACTATAATATACTATACTATACTACACTATACCATACTATACTATAATATACTATACCATACTACACTATACTATACCATAATATACTATAATATACTATACTATACTACACTATACCATACTATACTATAATATACTATACCATACTACACTATACTATACCATAATATACTATAATATACTATACTATACTACACTATACCATACTATACTATAATATACTATACCATACTACACTATACTATACCATAATATACTATAATATACTATACTATACTACACTATACCATACTATACTATAATATACTATACCATACTACACTATACTATACCATAATATACTATAATAAACTATACTATACTACACTATACCATACTATACTATAATATACTATACCATACTACACTATACTATACCATAATATACTATAATATACTATACTATACTATACTACAATATACCATACTATACCATAATATACCATAATATGCTATACTACACTATACTACACTATACTACAATATACTATACCATACTATGCTATACTATACATTACTATACTATACTACACTATACTACAATATACCATACTATACCATACTATGCCATAATATACTATACTACACTATACTACACTATACTACAATATACTATACCATACTATACCATGCTATGTTATACTATACTACACATTACTATACTATACCATACTATACTACACTATACTATACCATAATATACTATGATATACTATACTATACTATACTATAGCATATTATACTATAATACGATATACTATACTGCACTATACTATACTATACTATGCTGTACTATGCTACACCATACTATATAATACAATACTGTGCCATACTATAATATGATATACTATACTGCACTATTCTATACCGCACTATACTATACCATAATATGCTATACTATACTGTCCTATACTATACCATAATATACTATGATATACTATACTATACTATACTATAGCATATTATACTATAATACGATATACTATACTGCACTATACTATACTATACTATGCTGTACTATGCTACACCATACTATATAATACAATACTGTGCCATACTATAATATGATATACTATACTGCACTATTCTATACCGCACTATACTATACCATAATATACTATACTATACTGTCCTATACTATACCATAATATGCTATACTATACTGTCCTATACTATACCATACTATATAATACAATACTGTGCCATACTATACTACACTGCACTATGCTACACCATGCTATATAATACAATACTGTGCCATACTATAATATGATATACTATACCGCACTATACTATACCATAATATGCTATACTATACTGTCCTATACTATACCATACTATACTATATGCTATACCATGCTATATAATACAATATTGTGCTATACTGTAATATAATGCACTATACTTTGCCATACTATACTGTACCATAATATGCTATACTATACTGTGCTATACTGTACTATACTTCACTTACAAAATCTACAATATTGTACTATACTATACTATATTGTACTATGATCTCTCTCTCTCTCTCTCTCTCTCTCTCGTTTTATTGAGGCCTACAGTTAGCATGCCTGATGTATTAGATGAAATATGTAAATTATTGATCAGCCTGCACCGCTACAAAGTGTGTGTATGTGTGTGTGTGTGTGTGTGTGTGTGTGTGTGTGTATGTATGTGTGTGTGTGTGTGTGTGTGTGTGTGTTCTACAGACTTTAACAGCCTCAAAGTTTTCTCAAAAATGATACAATGTTTCAGCAATTCTGAAATAGCTAGGTTGTGGTTAGTGGGTTAACGCTGAATAAATTACGACACACACACACACACACACACACACACACTCACACTCACACTCACACACACACACACACACACAGTCCTTTTTTCTCTCACACATTTCAAAATG
>NC_143031.1:81488411-81500911 GCF_057628025.1 Oncorhynchus mykiss | reverse complement strand
AAACTGGTACATTACTATAGTCCTCAGTGATCCTGGAAACTGGTACATTACTATAGTCCCCAGTGATCCTGGAAACTGGTACATTACTGTAGTCCCCTGTGGTCCTGGAAACTGGTACATTACTATAGTCCTCAGTGATCCTGGAAACTGGTACATTACTATAGTCCTCAGTGATCCTGGAAACTGGTACATTACTATAGTCCCCAGTGGTCCTGGAAACTGGTACATTACTGTTACTATAGTCCCCTGTGGTCCTGGAAACTGGTACATTACTATAGTCCCCAGTGATCCTGGAAACTGGTACATTACTATAGTCCCCAGTGATCCTGGAAACTGGTACATTACTGTAGTTCTCAGTGATCAGTTTACAGGAAGTTAGGCCTGTCATCATTCACTTCGAACTGGACTGTGTGTTTACAGGAAGTAGGGCCTGTCATCATTCACTTTGAACTAGACTGTGTTTACAGGCAGTAGGGCCTGTTATCATTCACTATGAACTGGACTGTGTGTTTACAGACAGTAGGACCTGTCATCATTCACTATGAACTGGACTGTGTGTTTCCAGGCAGTAGGGCCTGGCATCATTCACTTTGAACTGGACTGTGTGTTTACAGGCAGTAGGGCCTGCCATCATTCACTATGAACTGGACTGTGTGTTTACAGGAAGTAGGGTCTGCCATCATTCACTATGAACTGGACTGTGTGTTTACAGGCAGTAGGGCCTGTCATCATTCACTTTGAACTGGACTGTGTGTTTACAGGCAGTAGGGCCTGTAATCATTCACTTTGAACTGGACTGTGTGTTTACAGACAGTAGGGCCTGTAATCATTCACTTTGAACTGGACTGTGTGTTTACAGGCAGTAGGGCCTGTCATCATTCACTTTGAACTGGACTGTGTGTTTACAGGAAGTTAGGGCTTGTCATCATTCACTTTGAACTGGACTGTGTGTTTACAGGAAGTTAGGGCTTGTCATCATTCACTTTGAACTGGACTGTGTGTTTACAGGCAGTTGCAACAGCTCGTCTTTAGATCATAAGAACACATTGGCCAAAAGCCCCGAAGATACACCTGAATAGATTTCTGCAGATATGTAGGACACCACGGGAGTCCTCTTACATTAGGGAACTTTACAGTCCTACTGACCTCTCTCGCTCTCTCTCAGTTATGAACAATACCTAGTTTGTATACCCATTGTTGTCTTAGTTAGCATTTACTAGTAGATATCATCAGTTGAAACGTCTTTCCTACCCTACCGGCTACCGATATCATTCTTCTGAGAGCTGCTCCATGCCAAAACCAGCTGAGAGCTGCTCCATGCCAAACCCAGCTGAGTGCTGCTCCATGCTAAAACCAGCTGAGAGCTGCTCCATGCCAAACCCAGCTGAGAGCTGCTCCATGCTAAAACCAGCTGAGAGCTGCTCCATGCCAAAACCAGCTGAGAGCTGCTCCATACCAAACCCAGCTGAGAGCTGCTCCATGCTAAAACCAGCTGAGAGCTGCTCCATACCAAACCCAGCTGAGAGCTGCTCCATGCTAAAACCAGCTGAGAGCTGCTCCATGCCAAACCCAGCTGATAGCTGCTCCATGCCAAACCCAGCTGAGAGCTGCTCCATGCCAAACCCAGCTGAGAGCTGCTCCATGCCAAACCCAGCTGAGAGCTGCTCCGTGCCAAACCCAGCTGAGAGCTGCTCCATACCAAACCCAGCTGAGAACTGCTCCATGCCAAACCCAGCTGAGAGCTGCTCCATGCCAAACCCAGCTGATAGCTGCTCCGTGCCAAACCCAGCTGAGAGCTGCTCCATACCAAACCCAGCTGAGAGCTGCTCCATGCCAAACCCAGCTGAGAGCTGCTCCATACCAAAACCAGCTGATAGCTGCTCCGTGCCAAACCCAGCTGAGAGCTGCTCCGTGCCAAACCCAGCTGAGAGCTGCTCCATACCAAAACCAGCTGATAGCTGCTCCATGCCAAACCCAGCTGAGAGCTGCTCCATGCCAAACCCAGCTGAGAGCTGCTCCATACCAAAACCAGCTGATAGCTGCTCCATGCCAAAACCAGCTGAGAGCTGCTCCATACCAAACCCAGCTGAGAGCTGCTCCATACCAAAACCAGCTGATAGCTGCTCCATGCCAAACCCAGCTGAGAGCTGCTCCATGCCAAACCCAGCTGAGAGCTGCTCCATGCCAAACCCAGCTGATAGCTGCTCCGTGCCAAACCCAGCTGAGAGCTGCTCCATACCAAACCCAGCTGAGAGCTGCTCCATGCCAAACCCAGCTGAGAGCTGCTCCATACCAAAACCAGCTGATAGCTGCTCCGTGCCAAACCCAGCTGAGAGCTGCTCCGTGCCAAACCCAGCTGAGAGCTGCTCCATGCCAAACCCAGCTGAGAGCTGCTCCGTGCCAAAACCAGCTGAGAGCTGCTCCATGCCAAAACCAGCTGAGAGCTGCTCCATGCCAAAACCAGCTGAGACCTGCTCCATGCCAAACCCAGCTGAGAGCTGCTCCATGCCAAACCCAGCTGAGAGCTGAACACTCTGGTTGCCTGCAGACGATATTCCACTGAATACTTTTGCGATTTTAGAAAGGCAATTTTTTTTGGTGCACGATTTCTCTATTGTACTACATAATTGATAAGTCTCATACCTTCACCATACTACTATGACGATAAAGTGGGTATAGAGTTTATACCTGAATATAGCCTCCACTACACCACTGTTCCTGTGTGTTTTTACAGAAAGTGTCCTCTCCTACATGAGTGTGTTGGTATTACGGTTGACAACCTGTCACACCGAAGGCCTACAGGTCCACCACTGAGCACACGTGTCTATAATAGATAAAGGCTGTTCAAATATTCATGTTTGAAGAAAGGAGTGTTTTATATTTGGCCTGAAGAAGAGGTTTTTATGCTGACTGAATGGAATCATGTAGCGTTTTTTAACTCCTCTGGTCTCGGGAAGAAATTACGAGTCCTCACTGTCCGAGTCAAGACTGAGTCCTCACTGTCCGAGTCGAGACTGAGTCCTCACTGTCCGAGACCGAGTCAAGACCGAGTCCTCACTGTCATAGACCGAGTCAAGACTGAGTCCTCACTGTCATAGACCGAGTCAAGACTGAGTCCTCACTGTCATAGACCGAGTCAAGACTGAGTCCTCACTGTCATAGACCGAGTCAAGACTGAGTCCTCACTGTCATAGACCGAGTCAAGACTGAGTCCTCACTGTCATAGACCGAGTCAAGACTGAGTCCTCACTGTCATAGACCGAGTCAAGACTGAGTCCTCACTGTCATAGACCGAGTCAAGACTGAATCCTCACTGTCCGAGACCGAGTCTAGACCGAGTCCTCACTGTTATGGTGTAATGATGGTTATATTAGTAGAGGCTGTTTTGGTGTAATGATGGTTATATTAGTAGAGGCTGTTATCTATGTTGTAGAGTCTGTTATCTATGGTGTAGAGGCTGTTATCTATGGTGTATTGGCTGTTATATATGGTGCAATAATGGTTATATTAGTAGAGGCTGTTATCTATGGTGTAGAGGCTGTTATCTATGGTGTATTGGCTGTTATCTATGGTGCAATAATGGTTATATTAGTAGAGGCTGTTATCTATGGTGTAGAGGCTGTTATCTATGGTGTAGAGGCTGTTATCTATGGTGTAGAGGCTGTTATGTATGGTGTAGAGGCTGTTATCTATGGTGTAGAGGCTGTTTTCAATGGTGTAGAGGCTGTTATCTATGGTGTAGAGGCTGTTATCAATGGTGTAGAGGCTGTTATCTATGGTGTAGAGGCTGTTATCTATGGTGTAGAGGCTGTTATCAATGGTGTAGAGGCTGTTATCTATGGTGTAGAGGCTGTTATCAATGGTGTAGAGTCCTCACTGTCATAGACCGCGTCAAAACTGAGTCCTCACTGTCATAGACCGAGTCAAGACTGAGTCCTCACTGTCCGAGACCGAGTCAAGACTGAGTCCTCACTGTCATAGACCGAGTCAAGACTGAGTCCTCACTGTCATAGACCGAGTCAAGACTGAGTCCTCACTGTCCGAGACCGAGTCTAGACCGAGTCCTCACTGTTATGGTGTAATGATGGTTATATTAGTAGAGGCTGTTTTGGTGTAATGATGGTTATATTAGTAGAGGCTGTTATCTATGTTGTAGAGTCTGTTATCTATGGTGTAGAGGCTGTTATCTATGGTGTATTGGCTGTTATCTATGGTGCAATAATGGTTATATTAGTAGAGGCTGTTATCTATGGTGTAGAGGCTGTTATCTATGGTGTATTGGCTGTTATCTATGGTGCAATAATGGTTATATTAGTAGAGGCTGTTATCTATGGTGTAGAGGCTGTTATCTATGGTGTAGAGGCTGTTATGTATGGTGTAGAGGCTGTTATCTATGGTGTAGAGGCTGTTTTCAATGGTGTAGAGGCTGTTATCTATGGTGTAGAGGCTGTTATCAATGGTGTAGAGGCTGTTATCTATGGTGTAGAGGCTGTTATCTATGGTGTAGAGGCTGTTATCAATGGTGTAGAGGCTGTTATCTATGGTGTAGAGGCTGTTATCAATGGTGTAGAGGCTGTTATCAATGGTGTAGAGGCTGTTATCTATGTTGTAATGATGGTTATATTAATAGAGGCTGTTATGGTGTAATGATGGTTATATTAGTAGAGGTTGTTATGGTGTAATGATGGTTATATTAGTAGAGGCTGTTATCTATGTTGTAATGATGGTTATATTAATAGAGGCTGTTATGGTGTAATGATGGTTATATTAGTAGAGGTTGTTATGGTGTAATGATGGTTATATTAGTAGAGGTTGTTATGGTGTAATGATGGTTATATTAGTAGAGGTTGTTATGGTGTAATGATGGTTATATTAATAGAGGTTGTTATGGTGTAATGATGGTTATATTAGTAGAGGCTGTTTTGGTGTAATGATGGTTATATTAGTAGAGGCTGTTATCTATGTTGTAGAGTCTGTTATCTATGGTGTAGAGGCTGTTATCTATGGTGTATTGGCTGTTATCTATGGTGCAATAATGGTTATATTAGTAGAGGCTGTTATCTATGGTGTAGAGGCTGTTATCTATGGTGTATTGGCTGTTATCTATGGTGCAATAATGGTTATATTAGTAGAGGCTGTTATCTATGGTGTAGAGGCTGTTATCTATGGTGTAGAGGCTGTTATGTATGGTGTAGAGGCTGTTATCTATGGTGTAGAGGCTGTTTTCAATGGTGTAGAGGCTGTTATCTATGGTGTAGAGGCTGTTATCAATGGTGTAGAGGCTGTTATCTATGGTGTAGAGGCTGTTATCTATGGTGTAGAGGCTGTTATCAATGGTGTAGAGGCTGTTATCTATGGTGTAGAGGCTGTTATCAATGGTGTAGAGGCTGTTATCAATGGTGTAGAGGCTGTTATCTATGGTGTAGAGGCTGTTATCAATGGTGTAGAGGCTGTTATCTATGGTGTAGAGGCTGTTATCAATGGTGTAGAGGCTGTTATCTATGGTGTAATGATGGTTATATTAGTAGAGGCTGTAATCAATGGTGTAATGAAGCACACATACACACACACACACACACACACACACACACCTCTGCAGCGCGTCTCTCTAGCTGGCGGGGTTCTTTGATGAGCTCTACTCCGTCTTATCAGCAGAGTAGTTGAGCGGTTGCCACCTTGCAGTGTTTGTGTGTTTGTGTGTTGCCATTGGCTGTGTGTTACCTCACGATGCAGTCCGATTGGATGTTACTGGCCCCCAGCCAGATTACTGAGCTGTTATTAACCCTCTGGCCATATTGCTTCCTTTTACATAGCTGTGTGTGTGTGTGTGTGTGTGTGTGTGTGTGTGTGTGTGTGTGTGTGTGTGTGTGTGTGTGTGTGTGTGTGTGTGTGTGTGTGTGTGTGTGTGTGTGTGTGTGTGTGTGTGTGTGTGTGTGTGTGTGTTTGTGTGTGTGTGTGTGTGTGTGTCAACCTCACGGTGTGTGTGACAGACTGACTGACAGACAGAGTAGTAGTCTGTTTATTCCCAGCAGTAATACTTCTCTAGCTTCTCTCTCCCTCTTTCTTCTATCTCTCTTCCCACGCTTCCCTCTCTCCACCACCACTCAGTTGTCCTGGTAAATATGCCTCCGCCCCGATGTAAACAAGGGTGTGTGGAGGAGAAGGATGCTTCCTGCTTTCGGGAAAGGAGAATGGTCAGACCACAACCCCTCCCCCTCTCTCTCTCTCTCTTTCTCTCTCCATGTCTCTCTCTCTCTCTCTCTCTCTCTCTCTCTCTCTCTCTCTCTAACTCTCCCTCCACACTTCCTCTCTCTCTCTCTCTCTCTCTCTCTCTCTCTCTCTCTCTCTCTCTCTCTCTCTCTCTCTCTCTCTCTCTCTCTCTCTCAATTCAATTCAATTCAAGGGACTTTATTGTCATGGGAAACATGTGTTAACATTGCCAAAGCAAGTGAGGTCGATATATATACTCTCTGTCTCTCTCTCTCCCCACTTCCTCTCCCTGTTTCCTCTCCTTCTCTCTGTCTCTGTTCTTCTCAGATTTACGACCCCTCTCTTTAATAATAGGAAAGGAAGTAGACAAGGGCACTCAACTTAGTTTCTCACATTAGTCACCCACGATGGTCACTAACACTAGTCAGTAGTCACCCACGGTGGTCACTAACCATAGTCAGTAGTCACCCACGATGGTCACTAACACTAGTCAGTAGTCACCCACGATGGTCACTAACACTAGTCAGTAGTCAACCACGGTGGTCACTAACACTAGTCAGTAGTCACCCACGATGGTCACTAACACTAGTCAGTAGTCACCCACGATGGTCACTAACACTAGTCAGTAGTCACCCACGATGGTCACTAACAGTAGTCAGTAGTCACCCACGATGGTCACTAACACTAGTCAGTAGTCACCCACGATGGTCACTAACACTAGTCAGTCAGTCTGACCACGGTGGTCACTAACACTAGTCAGTAGTCACCCACGATGGTCACTAACACTAGTCAGTAGTCACCCACGGTGGTCACTAACACTAGTCAGTCTGACCACGATGGTCACTAATACTAGTCAGTCAGTCTGACCACGGTGGTCACTAACACTAGTCAGTCTGACCACGATGGTCACTAACACTAGTCAGTCAGTCTGACCACGGTGGTCACTAACACTAGTCAGTCTGACCACGGTGGTCACTAACACTAGTCAGTCAGTCTGACCACGGTGGTCACTAACACTAGTCAGTCAGTCTGACCACGGTGGTCACTAACACTAGTCAGTCTGACCACGATGGTCACTAACACTAGTCAGTCAGTCTGACCACGGTGGTCACTAACACTAGTCAGTCAGTCTGACCACGATGGTCACTAACACTAGTCAGTCTGACCACGGTGGTCACTAACACTAGTCAGTCAGTCTGACCACGATGGTCACTAACACTAGTCAGTCAGTCTGACCACGGTGGTCACTAACACTAGTCAGTCAGTCTGACCACGGTGGTCACTAACACTAGTCAGTCAGTCTGACCACGGTGGTCACTAACACTAGTCAGTCAGTCTGACCACGGTGGTCACTAACACTAGTCAGTCTGACCACGATGGTCACTAACACTAGTCAGTCTGACCACGGTGGTCACTAACACTAGTCAGTCTGACCACGGTGGTCACTAACACTAGTCAGTCTGACCACGGTGGTCACTAACACTAGTCAGTCAGTCTGACCACGATGGTCACTAATACTAGTCAGTCTGTCTGACCACGGTGGTCACTAACACTAGTCAGTCTGACCACGGTGGTCACTAACACTAGTCAGTCTGACCACGATGGTCACTAACACTAGTCAGTCAGTCTGACCACGATGGTCACTAACACTAGTCAGTCAGTCTGACCACGGTGGTCACTAACACTAGTCAGTCTGACCACGGTGGTCACTAACACTAGTCAGTCTGACCACGATGGTCACTAACACTAGTCAGTCAGTCTGACCACGATGGTCACTAACACTAGTCAGTCAGTCTGACCACGGTGGTCACTAACACTAGTCAGTCTGACCACGATGGTCACTAATACTAGTCAGTCAGTCTGACCACGGTGGTCACTAACACTAGTCAGTCAGTCTGACCACGGTGGTCACTAACACTAGTCAGTCAGTCTGACCACGATGGTCACTAACACTAGTCAGTCAGTCTGACCACGATGGTCACTAACACTAGTCAGTCAGTCTGACCACGATGGTCACTAACACTAGTCAGTCTGACCACGGTGGTCACTAACACTAGTCAGTCTGACCACGGTGGTCACTAACACTAGTCAGTCAGTCTGACCACGGTGGTCACTAACACTAGTCAGTCAGTCTGACCACGGTGGTCACTAACACTAGTCAGTCTGACCACGGTGGTCACTAACACTAGTCAGTCAGTCTGACCACGGTGGTCACTAACACTAGTCAGTCAGTCTGACCACGGTGGTCACTAATACTAGTCAGTCAGTCTGACCACGGTGGTCACTAACACTAGTCAGTCAGTCTGACCACCGTGGTCACTAACACTAGTCAGTCAGTCTGACCACGGTGGTCACTAACACTAGTCAGTCAGTCTGACCACGATGGTCACTAACACTAGTTAGTCTGACCACGATGGTCACTAACACTAGTCAGTCAGTCTGACCACGATGGTCACTAACACTAGTTAGTCTGACCACGATGGTCACTAATACTAGTCAGTCAGTCTGACCACGATGGTCACTAACACTAGTCAGTCAGTCTGACCACGATGGTCACTAACACTAGTCAGTCAGTCTGACCACGATGGTCACTAACACTAGTCAGTCAGTCTGACCACGATGGTCACTAACACTAGTTAGTCAGTCTGACCACGATGGTCACTAACACTAGTTAGTCTGACCACGATGGTCACTAATACTAGTCAGTCTGACCACGATGGTCACTAACACTAGTTAGTCTGACCACGATGGTCACTAATACTAGTCAGTCTGACCACGATGGTCACTAACACTAGTCAGTCTGACCACGATGGTCACTAATACTAGTCAGTCAGTCTGACCACGATGGTCACTAACACTAGTCAGTCAGTCTGACCACGATGGTCACTAACACTAGTTAGTCTGACCACGATGGTCACTAACACTAGTCAGTCTGACCACGATGGTCACTAACACTAGTTAGTCTGACCACGATGGTCACTAACACTAGTCAGTCAGTCTGACCACGATGGTCACTAACACTAGTTAGTCTGACCACGATGGTCACTAATACTAGTCAGTCAGTCTGACCACGATGGTCACTAATACTAGTCAGTCAGTCTGACCACGATGGTCACTAACACTAGTTAGTCTGACCACGATGGTCACTAATACTAGTCAGTCAGTCTGACCACGATGGTCACTAATACTAGTCAGTCAGTCTGACCACGATGGTCACTAACACTAGTCAGTCTGACCACGGTGGTCACTAACACTAGTCAGTCAGTCTGACCACGATGGTCACTAACACTAGTTAGTCTGACCACGATGGTCACTAATACTAGTCACTCTGACCACGGTGGTCACTAACACTAGTCAGTCAGTCTGACCACGGTGGTCACTAACACTAGTCAGTCTGACCACGGTGGTCACTAACACTAGTCAGTCAGTCTGACCACGGTGGTCACTAACACTAGTCAGTCTGACCACGGTGGTCACTAATACTAGTCAGTCAGTCTGACCACGGTGGTCACTAACACTAGTCAGTCTGTCTGACCACGATGGTCACTAATACTAGTCAGTCAGTCTGACCACGGTGGTCACTAACACTAGTCAGTCTGAACACGGTGGTCACTAACACTAGTCAGTCAGTCTGACCACGATGGTCACTAATACTAGTCCGTCAGTCTGACCACGGTGGTCACTAACACTAGTCAGTCTGACCACGGTGGTCACTAACACTAGTCAGTCAGTCTGACCACGGTGGTCACTAACACTAGTTAGTCAGTCTGACCACGGTGGTCACTAACACTAGTCAGTCAGTCTGACCACGATGGTCACTAACACTAGTCAGTCAGTCTGACCACGATGGTCACTAATACTAGTCAGTCAGTCTGACCACGGTGGTCACTAACACTAGTCAGTCAGTCTGACCACGATGGTCACTAACACTAGTCAGTCAGTCTGACCACGGTGGTCACTAACACTAGTCAGTCAGTCTGACCACGATGGTCACTAACACTAGTCAGTCAGTCTGACCACGATGGTCACTAACACTAGTCAGTCAGTCTGACCACGGTGGTCACTAACACTAGTCAGTCTGACCACGGTGGTCACTAACACTAGTCAGTCAGTCTGACCACGGTGGTCACTAATACTAGTCAGTCAGTCTGACCACGATGGTCACTAATACTAGTCAGTCTGACCACGATGGTCACTAACACTAGTTAGTCTGACCACGATGGTCACTAATACTAGTCAGTCAGTCTGACCACGATGGTCACTAACACTAGTTAGTCTGACCACGATGGTCACTAATACTAGTCACTCTGACCACGGTGGTCACTAACACTAGTCAGTCAGTCTGACCACGGTGGTCACTAACACTAGTCAGTCTGACCACGGTGGTCACTAATACTAGTCAGTCTGACCACGATGGTCACTAACACTAGTCAGTCTGACCACGATGGTCACTAACACTAGTCAGTCAGTCTGACCACGGTGGTCACTAATACTAGTCACTCTGACCACGGTGGTCACTAATACTAGTCAGTCAGTCTGACCACGGTGGTCACTAACACTAGTCAGTCTGACCACGGTGGTCACTAACACTAGTTAGTCTGACCACGATGGTCACTAATACTAGTCACTCTGACCACGGTGGTCACTAATACTAGTCAGTCAGTCTGACCACGGTGGTCACTAACACTAGTCAGTCTGACCACGATGGTCACTAACACTAGTCAGTCAGTCTGACCACGGTGGTCACTAACACTAGTCAGTCTGACCACGGTGGTCACTAACACTAGTCAGTCAGTCTGACCACGGTGGTCACTAACACTAGTCAGTCAGTCTGACCACGGTGGTCACTAATACTAGTCAGTCAGTCTGACCACGGTGGTCACTAACACTAGTCAGTCTGACCACGATGGTCACTAACACTAGTCAGTCACTCTGACCACGGTGGTCACTAACACTAGTCAGTCTGACCACGATGGTCACTAACACTAGTCAGTCTGACCACGGTGGTCACTAACACTAGTCAGTCAGTCTGACCACGATGGTCACTAATACTAGTCAGTCAGTCTGACCACGGTGGTCACTAATACTAGTCAGTCAGTCTGACCACGATGGTCACTAACACTAGTCAGTCAGTCTGACCACGATGGTCACTAATACTAGTCACTCTGACCACGGTGGTCACTAACACTAGTTAGTCTGACCACGATGGTCACTAATACTAGTCACTCTGACCACGGTGGTCACTAACACTAGTCAGTCAGTCTGACCACGGTGGTCACTAACACTAGTCAGTCTGACCACGGTGGTCACTAACACTAGTCAGTCTGACCACGATGGTCACTAACACTAGTCAGTCAGTCTGACCACGGTGGTCACTAACACTAGTCAGTCAGTCTGACCACGGTGGTCACTAACACTAGTCAGTCTGACCACGGTGGTCACTAACACTAGTCAGTCAGTCTGACCACGATGGTCACTAACACTAGTCAGTCAGTCTGACCACGGTGGTCACTAACACTAGTCAGTCTGACCACGGTGGTCACTAATACTAGTCAGTCTGACCACGATGGTCACTAACACTAGTCAGTCAGTCTGACCACGATGGTCACTAACACTAGTCAGTCAGTCTGACCACGGTGGTCACTAACACTAGTCAGTCTGACCACGGTGGTCACTAATACTAGTCAGTCTGACCACGATGGTCACTAACACTAGTCAGTCAGTCTGACCACGATGGTCACTAACACTAGTCAGTCAGTCTGACCACGGTGGTCACTAACACTAGTCAGTCTGACCACGGTGGTCACTAACACTAGTCAGTCTGACCACGGTGGTCACTAACACTAGTCAGTCAGTCTGACCACGGTGGTCACTAACACTAGTCAGTCTGACCACGATGGTCACTAACACTAGTCAGTCAGTCTGACCACGATGGTCACTAACACTAGTTAGTCTGACCACGATGGTCACTAATACTAGTCAGTCAGTCTGACCACGATGGTCACTAACACTAGTCAGTCTGACCACGATGGTCACTAACACTAGTCAGTCAGTCTGACCACGATGGTCACTAACACTAGTTAGTCTGACCACGATGGTCACTAACACTAGTCAGTCTGACCACGATGGTCACTAATACTAGTCAGTCTGACCACGATGGTCACTAATACTAGTCAGTCAGTCTGACCACGGTGGTCACTAACACTAGTCAGTCAGTCTGACCACGATGGTCACTAACACTAGTCAGTCAGTCTGACCACGATGGTCACTAACACTAGTCAGTCAGTCTG
>NC_143031.1:81473411-81483411 GCF_057628025.1 Oncorhynchus mykiss | reverse complement strand
AACCTTAACCATTCAGAGTTAATGTCTAACCCTAACCATTCAGAGTTAATGACTCACCTTAACCATTCAGAGTTAATGTCTAACCTTAACCATTCAGAGTTAATGACTCACCTTGACCATTCAGAGTTAATGTCTAACCTTAACCATTCAGAGTTAATGTCTAACCTTAACCATTCAGAGTTAATGTCTAACCTTAACCATTCAGAGTTAATGCCTAACAACCATTCAGAGTTAATGTCTAACCTTAACCATTCAGAGTTAATGCCTAACAACCATTCAGAGTTAATGTCTAACCCTAACCATTCAGAGTTAATGTCTAACCTTAACCATTCAGAGTTAATGTCTAACCTTAACCATTCAGAGTTAATGTCTCACCTTAACCATTCAGAGTTAATGCCTAGCAACCATTCAGAGTTAATGCCTAACCTTAACCATTCAGAGTTAATGTCTAACCTTAACCATTCAGAGTTAATGCCTAACAACCATTCAGAGTTAATGCCTAACCTTAACCATTCAGAGTTAATGCCTAACCTTAACCATTCAGAGTTAATGCCTAACCTTAACCATTCAGAGTTAATGCCTAACCTTAACCATTCAGAGTTAATGCCTAACCTTAACCATTCAGAGTTAATGCCTAACCTTAACCATTCAGAGTTAATGCCTAACCTTAACCATTCAGAGTTAATGCCTCACCTTAACCATTCAGAGTTAATGCCTCACCTTAACCATTCAGAGTTAATGCCTAACCCTAACCATTGAGTGTGGTAGTGTGTGTGGTAGTGTGTGTGGTAGTATGTGTGGTAGTGTGTGTGGTAGTGGTGTGTGGTAGTGTGTGTGGTAGTGTTTGTGGTAGTGGTGTGTGGTAGTGTGTGTGGTAGTGGTGTGTGGTAGTGTGTGTGGTAGTGGTGTGTGGTAGTGTGTGTGGTAGTGTGTGTGGTAGTGTGTGTGTGTCGGGGTTTCCATCAGGAAAACGGGGTGCCGGACATTTGATCAGCATTTGAGAAATATACTGAGCCCGTGCGTAACCTAATTAGGGCGTCCACCCACGGTTCTCAGAATGACAGAAATCACATGTAGATGATGGTCATTCATATTAACAGAACGTGCAAGTCCCGGATGCAACGACCTGCGGTCCTTCTGAATCCCGGTGTGCACTTTGAACTTGTCAGAATAACTGTCCACGTTATTTACTTTTCCTCAGCCAACAAAACGAGTAACGAACAGCAAAATCACTAGCCTGTCAATATACTATTCCCCATAGTAGAAAAATTGACCTAGTCTCTTGGTCAGCTTGTAGAGAAAAATAAATAGCCCATTCCAAACAGACTCTGAGACATTTGTGGGACGATACATCCAAAATTCGTACAACCAGTAGAACCTAGACTACATTAAACAGTTTAAAAAAAAAACAATTATTTATTCACGTTTTAAGAGCAGCAAGGCGCACAAGGCAGTAGGCTACGCACGAATGTGCATCCCATAATGCAATTAGCGGTTAAAAACAGCGCAGTCAAAAGCGCACCGCACGTGAAAGATATGTAAATATCCGCACGTGAAAGATATGTAAATATCCATTAGAAACGTAGAAAGAGGGGAGATGTAATAGGCAACAACTACATGGGTTGCTAATAGGACTAGGATCGCGCCTTGGGGCGACTGGACAATGAAAGGAAGCTGATATCAAATAATTGCCTCCACAGACATGGTCTGAAGCGAATTAAGACATGCCTCATGACATGTAGTAAAAACGTTCATCTTTTTTAAACAATTAAGTAGATGTTTTTGAAAATGCACCCTGCCTCCAGCTCATTGCAAAGTGGTGTGTGACGCGCTGATGAAGCCCGCCTTCCGTTTCCTATGTATTTCGCAATTTGCAAATATGAATACTATTAAAATGATATAATTTGCATCTCTCAGACAGAGTTTATGTTCTAAAGTCCTGTGTCTGTACAGTATTCATCCCGCTTGTCACACCCTGACCATAGTTTGCTTTGTATGTTTCTATGTTTTGGTTGGTGTGAGCTGGGTGGGCATTCTATGTTACATGTCTAGTTTGTCTATTTCTATGTTTTCGGCCTAGTATGGTTCTCAATCAGAGGCAGGTGTCATTAGTTGTCTCTGATTGAGAATCATACTTAGGTAGCCTGGGTTGCACTGTTTGTTTGTGGGTGATTGTCTATGTTGATGGCTTGTTTCAGCGCAGCTCGCATTAGCTTCACGGTTGTTATTTCGTTTATTGTTTTTGTATAGTGTTTCAGTGTTCAGTTCTTTCTTTAATTAAACATTCAACATGAACACATATCACGCCGCATTTTGGGTCCTCCGATCCTTCTCGCCTCTCCTCTTCAGATGAAGAGGAGGACGACCGTGACACCTCTTGTGTTATTTCCCTGTTTTGTTGCATTATAACCTGTAATTTAAATTGATTTTTATTTGGATTTCCTGTAATGGACAAACACAAAATTCCAAATTGGTGAAATGAAATAAAAAAAATAAAAAAACTGAAAGTAGTGTGTGCATATGTATTCACCCCTTTTACTATGAAGTCTCTAAATATGATCTTCTGCAACCAATTACCTTCAGTAGTCACATAATTAGGTAAAGTCCACCTGTGTGCAATCTGTGTCACATGATCTGTCACATGATCTCCGTATATATATATATATATATATATATATATATATATATATATATATATATACACCTGTTCTGAAAGGCCCCAGAGTCTGCAACACCACTAAGCAAGGGCCATCACCAAGCAAGCGGCACCATGAAGACCAAGGAGCTCTCCAAACAGGTCAGGGACAAAGTTGCGGAGAAGTACAGATCAGGGTTGGGTTATAAAAAAATGTCAGAAACTTTGAACATCCCACGGAGCACCATTAAATCCATTATTTAAAATGTTTTAAGTAATGTGGCACCACGACAAACCTGCGAAGAGAGGGCCGCCCACCAAAACTTATGGACCAGGCAAGGAGGGCATTAATCGGAGAGGAAACAAGGAGACCAAAGATTACCCTGAAGGAACTGCAAAGCTCCACAGCGGAGATTGGATTATCTGTCCATAGGACTAATTTAAACCGTACACTCCAGAGCTGGGCTTTACAGAAGAGTTGCTTGAAAAAATCCATTGCTTAAAGAAAAAAATAAGTAAACACGTTTGGTGTTCGCCAAAAGACATGTGGGAGACTCCCCAAACATATGGAAGATGGTACTCTGGTCAGATGAGACTAAAACGTAGCTTTTTGGCCATCAAGGAAAATGCTGTGTCTGGCGCCAACCCAACACCTCTCATCACCACAAGAATACCATCCCCACAATGAAGCTTGGGGTTGGTAGCATCATGCTGTGGAGATTTTTTTTCATTGGCAGGGACTGGGAAACTGGTCAGAATTGAAGGATTGATGGATGGTGCTAAATACAGGGAAATTATTGAAGGAAACCTGTTTCAGTCTTCCAGAGATTTGAGACTGCGACGGAGGTTCACCTTCCAGCAGGACAATGACCCTAAGCACACTGCTAAAGCAACACTCGAGTGGTTTTTGAGGGAACATTTAAATGTCCTTGGAATGGCCTCGTCAAAGCCCAGACCTCAATCCAATTGAGAATCTGTGGTATGACTTAAAGATTGCTGTGCACCAGCGGAACCCATCCACCTTGAAGGAGCTGGAGCAGTTTTGCCTTGAAGAATGGGCAAAAATCCCAGTAGCTAGATGTGCCAAGCTTATAGAGACACACCCCAAGAGACTTGCAGCTGTAATTGCTGCATAAGGTGGCTCTACAAAGTATTGACTTTGGTGGGGTGAATATTTCTGCACCCTCAAGTTTTCAGTTTTTATTGTCTTATTTCTTGTTTGTTTCACAACAAAAAATATTTTGCATCTTCAAAGTGGTAGGTATGTGTAAATCAAATGATACAACCCCCCCCCCCCCCCCCCCCCTCCCCTCCCCCCAAAAAATATATTTTTATTCCAGGTTGTAAGGCAACAAAAATAGGAAAAAGTAATTGTATGCTGTACGCCTGTGATAAACAGGATACATAATGAATGTACTGTATACACGCGCCAGTTTAATTCCACTAAATTATGCAAAATTAACCATTTACTGCAGTGGGCTACGAGTGATTCTTGGTAGTCTAAAACAAATCTACTTTGGAAAAAAAAAAGTACACACCTCACATGAGCTTAAAAATAGTCAGACACCTGTACCAAGTCAGATATAGAGTTGAAATGTATTACATTTATAGTTTGCATCCCAATATTTACACTTTTTATATACATTCCAAGTGTCCCCATACCCTCCGTAGCGCCTTGCGGTCGGATGCCAAGCAATTGCCATAGCGACGCAGCTCTAGCTCTTTCGGAGGGCCCAAATCGTCTCCTGAGGGGGAAGAGGTGTTGTCGTGCCCTCTTCATCACCGTGTTGGTGTGTTTGGAACATGATCGGTACTTAGCGATGTGGACACCGAGGAACGGGAAGGTCTCGACCCGTTCCACTACAGCCCCGTCGATGTGCTCGGCACGCCGCTTCCTGTAGTCCACGATCAGCTCCTTTTGTCTTGCTGACGTTGAGGGAGAGGTGGTTGTCCTGGCACCACACTGCCAGGTCTCTGACCTCTTCCTTATAGGCTGCCTCGTCGTCGTTGGTGATCAGGGAATACAGGAGGGGACTAAACCCTGAGAGGTTTGTGTGTTTGTGCGTGTCTTACATTAAAGGTGTAAGAGTCTTACGTAAGGGGCGTGGCCAAGACATCCCTTTGCCAGGTCTCTGACCTCTTCCTTATAGGCTGCCTCGTCGTTGGTGATCAGGGAATACAGGAGGGGACCCCTGAGGCGTGTCTTACATTAATAAGGGTGTAAGAGTCTTACGTAAGGGGCGTGGCCAAGACATCCCTATGAATGTTTAATGAGCCTCTCATGTCACGTCAGCGTAGATCTGCACTCCCCAAAAACACCTCCTGTGATTACGTGTGTAAGAGAGATGAGTGTGTGTGTGTGTGTGTGGGGCGAGGGAGGGGGGGGGGGCTTTATGTGCGTAACAGAGAAAGAGGAAGACAGAGAGATAGAGATACAGGGAGAGAGACAGGGAGAGGGACAGGGAGAGAGACAGAGAGACAGGGAGAGGGACAGAGAGAAAGAGAGAGAGAGAGAGAGAGAGAGAGAGAGAGAACCATCTGTTGTTGTGTCTGAGTGTCTGAGATGTTGATGTTTTTGCTGTGTAATTTACTGCTGTGTTGTGTTGGATTGTGTTCCTCCCACCCACAAACACACACACACACATTACCAGTCCATTGTTACAGCAGGGTTTGGGCTTGTATGGGCTCAGACCTGTCAAACCATGGCCTTGTTATGCACTCACTCTGAACAATGATAACACACACACACACACACACACACACACACACACACACACACATACACACACACACATGGTGTGTGATGGTGACATTACATGGAGGAATCTGGCGGGACGGAGGGCAGACTGATCACAAAAAAATAGACTTAGATTTTTTTGGGGACGATTTTGAAAAAGGTCCGGAGAAAAAATAGACTACGTACCATAAAAACCCCATGATGCTCAGAGGCGAGGCGTGGTGCTCAGACGACTGTGTCACAACAGTTTACAATGCTCTAACAAGCTGTGAGAAAACGTTACTCTTCCTGAGGTTTATTATGGATCCCCATTAGTTCCTGCCAAGGCAGCAGCTACTCTTCCTGGGATTTATTATGGATCCCCATTAGTTCCTGCCAAGGCAGCAGCTACTCTTCCTGGGGTTTATTATGGATCCCCATTAGTTCCTGCCAAGGCAGCAGCTACTCTTCCTGGGGTTTATTATGGATCCCCATTAGTTCCTGCCAAGGCAGCAGCTACTCTTCCTGGGGTTTATTATGGATCCCCATTAGTTCCTGCCAAGGCAGCAGCTACTCTTCCTGGGCTTTATTATGGATCCCCATTATTTCCTGCCAAGACAGCAGCTACTCTTCCTGGGGTTTATTATGGATCCCCATTAGTTCCTGCCAAGGCAGCAGCTACTCTTCCTGGGGTTTATTATGGATCCCCATTAGTTCCTGCCAAGGCAGCAGCTACTCTTCCTGGGGTTTATTATGGATCCCCATTAGTTCCTGCCAAGGCAGCAGCTACTCTTCCTGGGGTTTATCATGGATCCCCATTAGTTCCTGCCAAGGCAGCAGCTACTCTTCCTGGGGTTTATTATGGATCCCCATTAGTTCCTGCCAAGGCAGCAGCTACTCTTCCTGGGGTTTATTATGGGTCCCCATTAGTTCCTGCCAAGGCAGCAGCTACTCTTCCTGGGGTTTATTATAGATCCCCATTAGTTCCTGCCAAGGCAGCAGCTACTCTTCCTGGGGTTTATTATGGATCCCCATTAGTTCCTGTCAAGGCAGCAGCTACTCTTCCTGGGGTTTATTATGGATCCCCATTAGTTCCTGCCAAGGCAGCAGCTACTCTTCCTGGGGTTTATTATGGATCCCCATTAGTTCCTGCCAAGGCAGCAGCTACTCTTCCTGTGGTTTATTATGGATCCCCATTAGTTCCTGCCAAGGCAGCAGCTACTCTTCCTGGGGTTTATTATGGATCCCCATTAGTTCCTACCAAGACAGCAGCTACTCTTCCTGGGGTTTATTATGGATCCCCATTAGTTCCTGCCAAGGCAGCAGCTACTCTTCCTGGGGTTTATTATGGATCCCCATTAGTTCCTGCCAAGGCAGCAGCTACTCTTCCTGGGGTTTATTATGGATCCCCATTAGTTCCTGCCAAGGCAGCAGCTACTCTTCCTGGGGTTTATCATGGATCCCCATTAGTTCCTGCCAAGGCAGCAGCTACTCTTCCTGGGGTTTATTATGGATCCCCATTAGTTCCTGCCAAGGCAGCAGCTACTCTTCCTGGGGTTTATTATGGGTCCCCATTAGTTCCTGCCAAGGCAGCAGCTACTCTTCCTGGGGTTTATTATAGATCCCCATTAGTTCCTGCCAAGGCAGCAGCTACTCTTCCTGGGGTTTATTATGGATCCCCATTAGTTCCTGTCAAGGCAGCAGCTACTCTTCCTGGGGTTTATTATGGATCCCCATTAGTTCCTGCCAAGGCAGCAGCTACTCTTCCTGGGGTTTATTATGGATCCCCATTAGTTCCTGCCAAGGCAGCAGCTACTCTTCCTGTGGTTTATTATGGATCCCCATTAGTTCCTGCCAAGGCAGCAGCTACTCTTCCTGGGGTTTATTATGGATCCCCATTAGTTCCTACCAAGGCAGCAGCTACTCTTCCTGGGGTTTATTATGGATCCCCATTATTTCCTGCCAAGATAGCAGCTACTCTTCCTGGGGTTTATTATGGATCCCCATTAGTTCCTGCCAAGGCAGCAGCTACTCTTCCTGGGGTTTATTATGGATTCCCATTAGTTCCTGCCAAGGCAGCAGCTACTCTTCCTGGGGTTTATTATGGATCCCCATTAGTTCCTGCCAAGGCAGCAGCTACTCTTCCTGGGGTTTATTATGGATCCCCATTAGTTCCTGCCAAGGCAGCAGCTACTCTTCCTGGGGTTTATTATGGATCCCCATTAGTTCCTGCCAAGGCAGCAGCTACTCTTCCTGGGGTTTATTATGGATCCCCATTAGTTCCTGCCAAGGCAGCAGCTACTCTTCCTGGGCTTTATTATGGATCCCCATTATTTCCTGCCAAGACAGCAGCTACTCTTCCTGGGGTTTATTATGGATCCCCATTAGTTCCTGCCAAGGCAGCAGCTACTCTTCCTGGGGTTTATTATGGATCCCCATTAGTTCCTGCCAAGGCAGCAGCTACTCTTCCTGGGGTTTATCATGGATCCCCATTAGTTCCTGCCAAGGCAGCAGCTACTCTTCCTGGGGTTTATTATGGATCCCCATTAGTTCCTGCCAAGGCAGCAGCTACTCTTCCTGGGGTTTATTATGGGTCCCCATTAGTTCCTGCCAAGGCAGCAGCTACTCTTCCTGGGGTTTATTATAGATCCCCATTAGTTCCTGCCAAGGCAGCAGCTACTCTTCCTGGGGTTTATTATGGATCCCCATTAGTTCCTGTCAAGGCAGCAGCTACTCTTCCTGGGGTTTATTATGGATCCCCATTAGTTCCTGCCAAGGCAGCAGCTACTCTTCCTGGGGTTTATTATGGATCCCCATTAGTTCCTGCCAAGGCAGCAGCTACTCTTCCTGTGGTTTATTATGGATCCCCATTAGTTCCTGCCAAGGCAGCAGCTACTCTTCCTGGGGTTTATTATGGATCCCCATTAGTTCCTACCAAGGCAGCAGCTACTCTTCCTGGGGTTTATTATGGATCCCCATTATTTCCTGCCAAGATAGCAGCTACTCTTCCTGGGGTTTATTATGGATCCCCATTAGTTCCTGCCAAGGCAGCAGCTACTCTTCCTGGGGTTTATTATGGATTCCCATTAGTTCCTGCCAAGGCAGCAGCTACTCTTCCTGGGGTTTATTATGGATCCCCATTAGTTCCTGCCAAGGCAGCAGCTACTCTTCCTGGGGTTTATTATGGATCCCCATTAGTTCCTGCCAAGGCAGCAGCTACTCTTCCTGGGGTTTATCATGGATCCCCATTAGTTCCTGCCAAGGCAGCAGCTACTCTTCCTGAGGTTTATTATGGATCCCCTTCCTGGGGTCCGGCAAAATTAGGGCAGTTTATACAATTTTAAAAACATCAAAATGCATTAATTACAGAAATCACAACACACTATGTGTGTGCCCTCAGTCCCCATTCTCCACTACCACATGTGTGAGTATAGTGTGTATCTTATCATGTGTATGTGCCTATGTTTGTGTTACTTCACAGTCCCCGCTCTTCCATAAGGTGTTTTTTTGGAATAGTGGAATTTACCTGATGGAAACAGCATGTTGTTTTTAATTATTCAGAATCAATACCTTAACTTAAAGGGATGATCCAACCCCCCCAGAAATAGAATCATTAAAGCTCCTGTCAATTTGGTGGGAGACTATTTTCTATCAGTGGATAAAAAAAAACATTATTATTATTTATTTTTTTAAATCCCATGATTTAACTGTGCCGTGGTCTGTGTCTGTGGAAATCATGTAGGAACTCATCATAGCTACACGATTCTCATCACTGGAGATAGGGGATAACAGACTCTGCATAACACCTTGTAAAACAATGACCTGCAGGTCACCTAATAGACATACTTGTTCTTAAACACATCCGTCTGTTTATGTTGTCGTGACAAAGTTGACACTTCGCTTAGATTCACTACGTTTTGATTTATTTAACTAGGCAATTCAGTTTAGAACTAAATCTTATTTTTTCAGTGACGGCCTAGGAACAGTTGGTTAACTGCCTTGTTCAGGGGAACAATGACAGATTTGTTCTACCTTGTCAGCTCAGGGATTCGATCTTGCAACCTTTCGGTTACTAGTCCAACACTAACCACTAGGCTACCCTGCCGCCCCAATTTAAACAGTGTACCAAATTATTCAACTCTTGTTTGTCATTCAAGTACCGTGCACGCAATGCGTTGTGGGAAACAGAGATATTTCAGAAAGGAGGAGATAGGAATCCCATTTGGAGGAGTTGAATGGAGTAACGTCCCACCCAACTGACTGTAGACCCATCGCATTCACGTTGTCATGCTGCAACACGTGGTTGCTAAGCTAATCGTCACACAATCCCTTCTCAAAGTCACGGGATACGAGTCGAGAAACCTGCCTATTTTCCTCGAAATTACGCAATGTCACTATTCCAAAGATATACAGTATTTACAGAGAACAAGTTAATGATGTCACATCTTGGAAAATATTTCCTACGTTGTACTTCTTGTTCACGACATTCATGCTAATGTTTGGTATTTGAGCTAGCGCCCAATTGATTCCCATTCACTCCTTGAAGGGCAGCTCTCCTTGTCCCAGAATCGCCCAGAATCCACCGCGCTGCCCATTGACGACACATGGGCAACGTACACAATGGGCATTAATACGATTCTAATGGGTGT
>NC_143031.1:81455911-81468411 GCF_057628025.1 Oncorhynchus mykiss | reverse complement strand
CCCCCAGAACAACAGTTTAGTACGTTCCTTTTACCCCCCCCCCAGAACAACAGTTTAGTACGTTCCTTTTACCCCCCCCAGAACAACAGTTTAGTACGTTCCTTTTACCCCCCCAGAACAACAGTTTAGTACGTTCCTTTTACCCCCCCAGAACAACAGTTTAGTACGTTCCTTTTACCCCCCCAGAACAACAGTTTAGTACGTTCCTTTTACCCCCCCCCAGAACAACAGTTTAGTACGTTCCTTTTACCCCCCCCAGAACAACAGTTTAGTACGTTCCTTTTACCCCCCCAGAACAACAGTTTAGTACGTTCCTTTTACCCCCCCCCCCAGAACAACAGTTTAGTACGTTCCTTTTACCCCCCCAGAACAACAGTTTAGTACGTTCCTTTTACCCTCCCAGAACAACAGTTTAGTACGTTCCTTTTACCCCCCCCCAGAACAACAGTTTAGTACGTTCCTTTTACCCCCCCCAGAACAACAGTTTAGTACGTTCCTTTTACCCCCCCAGAACAACAGTTTAGTACGTTCCTTTTACCCCCCCAGAACAACAGTTTAGTACGTTCCTTTTACCCCCCCAGAACAACAGTTTAGTACGTTCCTTTTACCCCCCCCCAGAACAACAGTTTAGTACGTTCCTTTTACCCCCCCCCCCAGAACAACAGTTTAGTACGTTCCTTTTACCACCCCCCAAGAAAAACAGTTTAGTACGTTCCTTTTACCCCCCCCCCAAGACAACAGTTTAGTACGTTCCTTTTACCCCCCCCCCCAGAACAACAGTTTAGTACGTTCCTTTTACCCCCCCCCAGAACAACAGTTTAGTACGTTCCTTTTACCCCCCCCAGAACAACAGTTTAGTACGTTCCTTTTACCCCCCCCCCCCCAGAACAACAGTTTAGTACGTTCCTTTTACCCCCCCCCAGAACAACAGTTTAGTACGTTCCTTTTACCCCCCCCCAGAACAACAGTTTAGTACGTTCCTTTTACCCCCCCCCCCAGAACAACAGTTTAGTACGTTCCTTTTACCCCCCCCCAGAACAACAGTTTAGTACGTTCCTTTTACCCCCCCCAGAACAACAGTTTAGTACGTTCCTTTTACCCCCCCCAGAACAACAGTTTAGTACGTTCCTTTTACCCCCCCCCAGAACAACAGTTTAGTACGTTCCTATCTGAACAGTTACACTCCACTGCATTTTCTTTATCTATTCCATTGTTTCCTCCACACCAACCAGGACTAGTACATTCCCTTCTTTATCTAACTCATTTATCTCCCTCTCCTTCTCTCTCTCTCCTTCTCACTCCTTCTCTCTCTCTCTCCTCTCTCCTTCTCTCTCTCTCTCTCTCGTTAACTCTCACTCCTTCTCTCTCTCCTTCTCTCTCACTCCTTCTCTCTCTCTCTCCTTCTCTCTCTCTCCTTCTCTCTCTCCTTCTCTCTCTCTCCTTCTCTCTCTCTGTCCTTCTCTCTCTCTCCTCTCTCTCGTTCTCTCTCCTCTCTCTCTGTCCTTCTCTCTCTCCTTCTCTCTCCTCTCTCTCTCCTTCTCTCTCCTTCTCTCTCTCCTTCTCTCTCCTTCTCTCTCTCCTTCTCTCTCCTCTCTCCTTCTCTCTCCCTGTCCTCTCTCTCCTTCTCTCTCTCTCTTCTCTCCTTCTCTCTCTCTCTCTCTCTCTCTCTCTCCTTCTCTCTCTCCTTCTCTCCATTCAGACTTCCTTCCTTCCTCCACCACAACAGTTCCTTCTTCTCTTGTTTCTCTAATTGGATCATCTCTCTCTCTTTCTCTCTCTCTTTCTCTCTCCGTCCAGACTTGGTTCCTCCAGTCATCCACGGACCTCCCAAAGTCCCCTCCTCCTCTTCCTCCACCAGTCGGACCACGACCACCCGGTCTCCTCCCTACTATACCACGGCGCGACCAATCCTCACCACCTTCCCCGGTCAACGGTCCCGGACAACCACGACCGTGCGGAACCCTGCTGGTGGTGGCGTGGTCGTCCCCGGCGATAACCAGATCCCAGAGATCGTTAACCCCGGTAACGGCCATTAACGGAAATGAACTCGTTCTGTTCCAATGTGTTATCGTATAATTATTGTACCTGTTTTTAACATGTACATCTCCGGTAGGTAACGGACGGTCGGTTCCAGCCATGGGTGTTCCCCCTCTGCCTCCCCAGCCCCCGGTCATACCCCCCCAGGACCACTGCTCCCCCAGGGTGACAGCTGAAGTGTCCTGGCCCAGAACCCAGCAGGGACAGATGGCCAAGCAGCCCTGTCCTGTAGGGACACTAGGTAACTACAGCCCTGTCCTGTAGGGACACTAGGTAACTACACTACTAACTACAGCCCTGTCCTGTAGGGACACTAGGTAACTACACTACTAACTACAGCCCTGTCCTGTAGGGACACTAGGTAACTACAGCCCTGTCCCGTAGGGACACTAGGTAACTACACTACTAACTACAGCCCTGTCCTGTAGAGACACTAGGTAACTAGACTACTAACTACAGCCCTGTCCTGTAGGGACACTAGGTAACTACAGCCCTGTCCTGTAGGGACACTAGGTAACTACAGCCCTGTCCTGTAGGGACACTAGGTAACTACAGCCCTGTCCTGTAGGGACACTAGGTAACTACAGCCCTGTCCTGTAGGGACACTAGGTAACTACAGCCCTGTCCTGTAGGGACACTAGGTAACTACAGCCCTGTCCTGTAGGGACACTAGGTAACTACAGCCCTGTCCTGTAGGGACACTAGGTAACTACAGCCCTGTCCTGTAGGGACACTAGGTAACTACAGCCCTGTCCTGTAGGGACACTAGGTAACTACAGCCCTGTCCTGTAGGGACACTAGGTAACTACAGCCCTGTCCTGTAGGGACACTAGGTAACTACACTACTAACTACAGCCCTGTCCTGTAGGGACACTAGGTAACTAGACTACTAACTACAGCCCTGTCCTGTAGGGACACTAGGTAACTACAGCCCTGTCCCGTAGGGACACTAGGTAACTAGACTACTAACTACAGCCCTGTCCTGTAGGGACACTAGGTAACTACAGCCCTGTCCCGTAGGGACACTAGGTAACTACACTACTAACTACAGCCCTGTCCTGTAGAGACACTAGGTAACTAGACTACTAACTACAGCCCTGTCCTGTAGGGACACTAGGTAACTACAGCCCTGTCCTGTAGGGACACTAGGTAACTACACTACTAACTACAGCCCTGTCCTGTAGGGACACTAGGTAACTACAGCCCTGTCCCGTAGGGACACTAGGTAACTACACTACTAACTACAGCCCTGTCCTGTAGAGACACTAGGTAACTAGACTACTAACTACAGCCCTGTCCTATAGGGACACTATGTAACTACAGCCCTGTCCTGTAGGGACACTAGGTAACTACAGCCCTGTCCTGTAGAGACACTAGGTAACTAGACTACTAACTACAGCCCTGTCCTGTAGGGACACTACTAACTACAGCCCTGTCCTGTAGGGACACTAGGTAACTACAGCCCTGTCCTGTAGGGACACTAGGTAACTAGACTACTAACTACAGCCCTGTCCTATAGGGACACTAGGTAACTACAGCCCTGTCCTGTAGGGACACTAGGTAACTACAGCCCTGTCCTGTAGGGACACTAGGTAACTAGACTACTAACTACAGCCCTGTCCTGTAGGGACACTAGGTAACTACAGCCTTGTCCTGTAGGGACACTAGGTAACTACAGCCCTGTCCTGTAGGGACACTAGGTAACTACAGCCCTGTCCTGTAGGGACACTAGGTAACTAGACTACTAACTACAGCCCTGTCCTGTAGGGACACTAGGTAACTACAGCCCTGTCCTGTAGGGACACTAGGTAACTACAGCTCTGTCCTATAGGGACACTAGGTAACTACAGCCCTGTCCTGTAGGGACACTAGGTAACTACAGCCCTGTCCTGTAGGGACACTAGGTAACTACAGCCCTGTCCTGTAGGGACACTAGGTAACTACAGCCCAGTCAGATATAATACATGCAGTTTATTATAGTAATCTACAGATATACAGTAGTTACTACAGTCAGATATAATACATGTAGTATATTATAGTAATTACATCTACAGATATACAGTAGTTACTACAGTCAGATATAATACATGTAGTATATTATAGTAATTACATCTACAGATATACAGTAGTTACTACAGTCAGATATAATACATGTAGTATATTATAGTAATTATATCTACAGATATACAGTAGTTACTACAGTCAGATATAATACATGCAGTATATTATAGTAATTACATATACAGATATACAGTAGTTACTACAGTCAGATATAATACACACAGTATATTATAGTAATTACATCTACAGATATACAGTAGTTACTACAGTCAGATATAATACATGTAGTATATTATAGTAATTACATCTACAGATATACAGTAGTTACTACAGTCAGATATAATACATGTAGTATATTATAGTAATTACATATACAGATATACAGTAGTTACTACAGTCAGATATAATACATGTAGTATATTATAGTAATTACATATACAGATATACAGTAGTTACTACAGTCAGATATAATACATGTAGTATATTATAGTAATCTACAGATATACAGTAGTTACTACAGTAAGATATAATACATGTAGTATATTATAGTAATTACATATACAGATATACAGTAGTTACTACAGTCAGATATAATACATGTAGTATATTATAGTAATTACATATACAGATATACAGTAGTTACTACAGTCAGATATAATACATGTAGTATATTATAGTAATCTACAGATATACAGTAGTTACTACAGTCAGATATAATACACGCAGTATATTATAGTAATTACATATACAGATATACAGTAGTTACTACAGTCAGATATAATACATGTAGTATATCATAGTAATTACATCTACAGATATACAGTAGTTACTACAGTCAGATATAATACATGTAGTATATTATAGTAATTACATGTTTTTTATACAGCAGAATCAAACATTGGGATCAGGGTTAGGGTTGGGGTGTTTAAGTCCTTGTAAAAAGGTAGTTGGGATCAGGATTAGGGTTGGGGTGTTTAAATCATTGTAAACAGGTAGTTGGGATCAGGATTAGGGTTGGGGTGTTTAAATCCTTGTAAAAAGGTAGTTGGGATCAGGATTAGGGTTGGGGTGTTTACATCCTTGTAAAAAGGTAGTTGGGATCAGGATTAGGGTTGCGGTGTTTAAATCCTTGTAAAAAGGTAGTTGGGATCAGGATCAGGGTTGGGGTGTTTAAATCCTTGTAAAAAGGTAGTTGGGATCAGGATTAGGGTTGGGGTGTTTAAATCCTTGTAAAAAGGTAGTTGGGATCAGGATTAGGGTTGGGGTGTTTAAATCCTTGTAAAAAGGTAGTTGGGATCAGGATTAGGGTTGGGGTGTTTAAATCCCTGTAAAAAGGTAGTTGGGATCAGGATTAGGGTTGGGGTTGTCCTTGAAAATAAGGACAATTCCACACTCACTGGAAATAGTCTTTATAAGTTCACATAATTTCCAGCAGTAAATACTATTTCCACCCAGTGCAGGTTTTTCATGTTCCAGACAGCAGACAATAAGTGTTTGACTAACACTACACACACAGAGCTTCTGTTATTTAAACAATGGAACAAGTAGGTTTCTGTCTGGCTTGTCTTTTCTTTAGAGCGTGGGTTGTTCTCTGTTAGAGCCTGGCTTTAAATTATGTTAGAGCGTGGGTTGTTCTCTGTTAGAGCCTGGCTTTACATTCTGTTAGAGCGTGGGTTGTTCTCTGTTAGAGCCTGGCTTTAAATTCTGGTAGAGCGTGGGTTGTTCTCTGTTAGAGCCTGGCTTTACATTCTGTTAGAGCGTGGGTTGTTCTCTGTTAGAGCCTGGCTTTACATTCTGGTAGAGCGTGGGTTGTTCTCTGTTAGAGCCTGGCTTTACATTCTGGTAGAGCGTGGGTTGTTCTCTGTTAGAGCCTGGCTTTACATTATGTTAGAGCGTGGGTTGTTCTCTGTTAGAGCCTGGCTTTACATTCTGTTAGAGCGTGGGTTGTTCTCTGTTAGAGCATGGCTTTAAATTCTGTTAAAGCGTGAGTTGTTGTTCTCTGTCAGAGCATGAGTTGTTGTTCTCTGTTAGAGCGTGACTTGTTCTCTGTTAGAGCGTGAGTTGTTCTCTGTTAGAGGGTGAGTTGTTCTGTTAGAGCGTGAGTTGTTCTGTTGGAGCGTGAGTTTTTTTCTGTTAGAGCGTGAGTTGTTCTCTGTTAGAGCGTGAGTTGTTCTCTGTTAGAGCGTGAGTTGTTCTGTTAGAGCGTGAGTTGTTCTCTGTTAGAGCGTGAGTTGTTCTCTGTTAGAGCGTGAGTTGTTCTCTGTTAGAGCGTGAGTTGTTCTCTGTTAGAGCGTGAGTTGTTCTCTGTTAGAGCGTGAGGTGTTCTGTTGGAGCGTGAGTTGTTCGCTGTTAGAGCGTGAGTTGTTCTGTTAGAGCGTGAGTTGTTCTCTGTTAGAGCGTGAGTTGTTCTCTATTAGAGCATGAGTTGTTCTGTTAGAGCGTGAGTTATTCTCTGTTAGAGTGTGAGTTGTTCTCTGTTGGAGTGTGAGTTGTTCTGTTAGAGCGTGAGTTGCTGTTCTCTGTTAGAGCGTGAGTTGTTCTCTGTTAGAGCGTGAGTTGTTCTGTTAGAGCGTGAGTTGTTCTGTTAGAGCGTGAGTTGTTCTCTGTTAGAGCGTGAGTTGTTCTGTTAGAGCGTGAGTTGTTCTCTGTTAGAGCGTGAGTTGTTCTCTGTTAGAGCATGAGTTGTTCTGTTAGAGCGTGAGTTGCTGTTCTCTGTTAGAGTGTGAGTTGTTCTCTGTTAGAGCGTGAAGTGTTCTGTTAGAGCGTGAGTTGTTCTGTTAGAGCGTGAGTTGTTCTCTGTTAGAGCGTGAAGTGTTCTGTTAGAGCGTGAGTTGTTCTGTTAGAGCGTGAGTTGTTCTCTGTTAGAGCGTGAAGTGTTCTGTTGGAGCGTGAGTTGTTCTGTTAGAGTGTGAGTTGTTCTCTGTTAGAGCGTGAGTTGTTCTCTGTTAGAGCGTGAGTTGTTCTCTGTTAGAGCGTGAGCTGTTCTCTGTTAGAGCGTGAGTTGTTCTCTGTTAGAGCGTGAGTTGTTCTGTTAGAGCGTGAGTTGTTCTCTGTTAGAGCGTGAGGTGTTCTGTTGGAGCGTGAGTTGTTCTGTTGGACCGTGAGGTGTTCTGTTAGAGCGTGAGTTGTTCTCTGTTAGAGCGTGAGTTGTTCTCTGTTAGAGCGTGAGTTGTTCTGTTAGAGCATGAGTTGTTCTGTTAGAGCGTGAGTTGCTGTTCTCTGTTAGAGTGTGAGTTGTTCTCTGTTAGAGCGTGAGTTGTTCTCTGTTAGAGCGTGAGTTGTTCTGTTAGAGCATGAGTTGTTCTGTTAGAGCGTGAGTTGCTGTTCTCTGTTAGAGTGTGAGTTGTTCTCTGTTAGAGCGTGAAGTGTTCTGTTAGAGCGTGAGTTGCTGTTCTCTGTTAGAGCGTGAGTTGTTCTCTGTTAGAGCGTGAGTTGTTCTGTTAGAGCGTGAGTTGTTCTCTGTTAGAGCGTGAGTTGTTCTCTGTTAGAGCGTGAGGTGTTCTGTTAGAGCGTGAGTTGCTGTTCTCTGTTAGAGTGTGAGTTGTTCTCTGTTAGAGCGTGAGTTGTTCTGTTAGAGCGTGAGTTGTTCTCTGTTAGAGCGTGAGTTGTTCTCTGTTAGAGCGTGAGGTGTTCTGTTAGAGCGTGAGTTGTTCTGTTAGAGCGTGAGTTGTTCTCTGTTAGAGCGTGAAGTGTTCTGTTGGAGCGTGAGTTGTTCTGTTAGAGTGTGAGTTGTTCTCTGTTAGAGCGTGAGTTGTTCTCTGTTAGAGCGTGAGTTGTTCTCTGTTAGAGCGTGAGCTGTTCTCTGTTAGAGCGTGAGTTGTTCTCTGTTAGAGCGTGAGTTGTTCTGTTAGAGCGTGAGTTGTTCTCTGTTAGAGCGTGAGGTGTTCTGTTGGAGCGTGAGTTGTTCTGTTGGACCGTGAGGTGTTCTGTTAGAGCGTGAGTTGTTCTCTGTTAGAGCGTGAGTTGTTCTCTGTTAGAGCGTGAGTTGTTCTGTTAGAGCATGAGTTGTTCTGTTAGAGCGTGAGTTGCTGTTCTCTGTTAGAGTGTGAGTTGTTCTCTGTTAGAGCGTGAGTTGTTCTCTGTTAGAGCGTGAGTTGTTCTGTTAGAGCATGAGTTGTTCTGTTAGAGCGTGAGTTGCTGTTCTCTGTTAGAGTGTGAGTTGTTCTCTGTTAGAGCGTGAAGTGTTCTGTTAGAGCGTGAGTTGCTGTTCTCTGTTAGAGCGTGAGTTGTTCTCTGTTAGAGCGTGAGTTGTTCTGTTAGAGCGTGAGTTGTTCTCTGTTAGAGCGTGAGTTGTTCTCTGTTAGAGCGTGAGGTGTTCTGTTAGAGCGTGAGTTGCTGTTCTCTGTTAGAGTGTGAGTTGTTCTCTGTTAGAGCGTGAGTTGTTCTGTTAGAGCGTGAGTTGTTCTCTGTTAGAGCGTGAGTTGTTCTCTGTTAGAGCGTGAGGTGTTCTGTTAGAGCGTGAGTTGCTGTTCTCTGTTATTGTGTGAGTTGTTCTCTGTTAGAGCGTGAGGTGTTCTGTTAGAGCGTGAGTTGCTGTTCTCTGTTAGAGTGTGAGTTGTTCTCTGTTAGAGCGTGAAGTGTTCTGTTAGAGCGTGAGTTGTTCTGTTAGAGCGTGAGTTGTTCGCTGTTAGAGCGTGAGGTGTTCTGTTAGAGCGTGAGTTGTTCTCTGTTAGAGCGTGAGTTGTTCTCTGTTAGAGCGTGAGTTGTTCTCTGTTAGAGCTTGAGTTGTTCTCTGTTAGAGTGTGAGTTGTTCTCTGTTAGAGCGTGAGTTGTTCTCTGTTAGAGCGTGAGTTGTTCTGTTAGAGCGTGAGTTGTTCTCTGTTAGAGCGTGAGGTGTTCTGTTAGAGCGTGAGTTGTTCTCTGTTAGAGCGTGAGTTGTTCTCTGTTAGAGCGTGAGTTGTTCTCTGTTAGAGCGTGAGTTGTTCTGTTAGAGCGTGAGTTGTTCTCTGTTAGAGCGTGAGGTGTTCTGTTGGAGCGTGAGTTGTTCTGTTGGAGCGTGAGTTGTTCTGTTAGAGCGTGAGTTGTTCTCTGTTAGAGCGTGAGGTGTTCTGTTGGAGCGTGAGTTGTTCTGTTAGAGCGTGAGTTGTTCTGTTAGAGCGTGAGTTGTTCTGTTAGAGCGTGAGTTGTTCTGTTAGAGCGTGAGTTGTTCTGTTAGAGCGTGAGTTGTTCTGTTAGAGCGTGAGTTGTTCTGTTAGAGCGTGAGTTGTTCTGTTAGAGCGTGAGTTGTTCTCTGTTAGAGCGTGAGTTGTTCTCTGTTAGAGCGTGAGTTGTTCTGTTAGAGCGTGAGTTGTTCTCTGTTAGAGCGTGAGTTGTTCTGTTAGAGCGTGAGTTGTTCTGTTAGAGCGTGAGTTGTTCTGTTAGAGCGTGAGTTGTTCTCTGTTAGAGCGTGAGTTGTTCTGTTAGAGCGTGAGTTGTTCTGTTAGAGCGTGAGTTGTTCTCTGTTAGAGCGTGAGTTGTTCTCTGTTAGAGCGTGAGTTGTTCTGTTAGAGCGTGAGTTGTTCTCTGTTAGAGCGTGAGTTGTTCTGTTAGAACGTGAGTTGTTCTCTGTTAGAGCGTGAGTTGTTCTCTGTTAGAGCGTGAGTTGTTCTCTGTTAGAGCGTGAGTTGTTCTGTTAGAGCGTGAGTTGTTCTGTTAGAGCGTGAGTTGTTCTGTTAGAGTGTGAGTTGTTCTGTTAGAGCGTGAGTTGTTCTCTGTTAGAGCGTGAGTTGTTCTCTGTTAGAGCGTGAGTTGTTCTGTTAGAGCGTGAGGTGTTCTCTGTTAGAGCGTGAGTTGTTCTGTTAGAGCGTGAGTTGTTCTCTGTTAGAGCGTGAGTTGTTCTGTTAGAGCGTGAGTTGTTCTCTGTTAGAGCGTGAGTTGTTCTCTGTTAGAGCGTGAGTTGTTCTGTTAGAGCGTGAGTTGTTCTCTGTTAGAGCGTGAGGTGTTCTGTTAGAGCGTGAGTTGTTCTCTGTTAGAGCGTGAGTTGTTCTCTGTTAGAGCGTGAGTTGTTCTCTGTTAGAGCATGAGTTGTTCTGTTAGAGCGTGAGTTGTTCTCTGTTAGAGCGTGAGGTGTTCTGTTGGAGCGTGAGTTGTTCTCTGTTAGAGCGTGAGTTGTTCTCTGTTAGAGCGTGAGTTGTTCTGTTAGAGCGTGAGTTGTTCTGTTAGAGCGTGAGTTGTTCTGTTAGAGCGTGCGTTGTTCTCTGTTAGAGCGTGAGTTGTTCTCTGTTAGAGCGTGAGTTGTTCTGTTAGAGCGTGAGTTGTTCTCTGTTAGAGCGTGAGGTGTTCTGTTAGAGCGTGAGTTGTTCTCTGTTAGAGCGTGAGTTGTTCTCTGTTAGAGCGTGAGTTGTTCTCTGTTAGAGCATGAGTTGTTCTGTTAGAGCGTGAGTTGTTCTCTGTTAGAGCGTGAGGTGTTCTGTTGGAGCGTGAGTTGTTCTCTGTTAGAGCGTGAGTTGTTCTCTGTTAGAGCGTGAGTTGTTCTGTTAGAGCGTGAGTTGTTCTCTGTTAGAGCGTGAGGTGTTCTGTTAGAGCGTGAGTTGTTCTCTGTTAGAGCGTGAGTTGTTCTCTGTTAGAGCGTGAGTTGTTCTCTGTTAGAGCATGAGTTGTTCTGTTAGAGCGTGAGTTGTTCTCTGTTAGAGCGTGAGGTGTTCTGTTGGAGCGTGAGTTGTTCTCTGTTAGAGCGTGAGTTGTTCTCTGTTAGAGCGTGAGTTGTTCTGTTAGAGCGTGAGTTGTTCTGTTAGAGCGTGAGTTGTTCTGTTAGAGCGTGCGTTGTTCTCTGTTAGAGCGTGAGTTGTTCTCTGTTAGAGCGTGAGTTGTTCTGTTAGAGCGTGAGTTGTTCTCTGTTAGAGCGTGAGGTGTTCTGTTAGAGCGTGAGTTGTTCTCTGTTAGAGCGTGAGTTGTTCTCTGTTAGAGCGTGAGTTGTTCTCTGTTAGAGCATGAGTTGTTCTGTTAGAGCGTGAGTTGTTCTCTGTTAGAGCGTGAGGTGTTCTGTTGGAGCGTGAGTTGTTCTCTGTTAGAGCGTGAGTTGTTCTCTGTTAGAGCGTGAGTTGTTCTGTTAGAGCGTGAGTTGTTCTGTTAGAGCGTGAGGTGTTCTGTTAGAGCGTGAGTTGTTCTGTTAGAGCGTGAGTTGTTCTCTGTTAGAGCGTGAGTTGTTCTGTTAGAGCGTGAGTTGTTCTGTTAGAGTGTGAGTTGTTCTGTTAGAGCGTGAGTTGTTCTCTTTTAGAGTGTGAGTTGTTCTCTGTTAGAGCGTGAGTTGTTCTGTTGGAGCGTGAGGTGTTCTGTTAGAGCGTGAGTTGTTCTCTGTTAGAGCGTGAGTTGTTCTGTTGGAGCGTGAGGTGTTCTGTTAGAGCGTGAGGTGTTCTGTTAGAGCGTGAGTTGTTCTGTTAGAGCGTGAGGTGTTCTGTTAGAGCGTGAGGTGTTCTGTTAGAGCGTGAGTTGTTCTGTTAGAGCGTGAGTTGTGTGATAACGTAGAATATGAAACATGAACATCATATATAGGTCATGTTAACACTGTAACAACGTTCATTTCATGTGCCATGACAGGCATACATGCATATACAGCATACAATACATCTCATTATGAGAAACACACACACACACACACACACACACACACACACACACACACAAACACACACACACACACACACAAACACAAATGTGTAGGGACGTGTGTTAGATTCAGATCAGCAGTTCTTTAACCCCCCATAATGTCCGTCTCTGTCCTCTCCAGTACTAAGGTTGGTAAGTAGAGTATGATCCTACTGCTCAGACTCATGAATGTGAAACACTGTCCTTTGTCTGGTTAATTATCACACACACACACACACACACACACACACACACACACACACATACACACCACACACACACACACACACACACACACACGTGCCACAAACCCCTGGCTCCTCCGTACGTCCTGCCTCCCTGCCCACTCTCTGAATGTCAACGCTGTCTTACTGTGTTTGCTAAGCGTGTTGTCTTGGTGTTTGTGTGTCTTCCAGGCGTAGCTACATACGTGTGTGTTGCTCAGCAGGGCTACTGGGATCCCCAAGGCCCCGACATCAGCAACTGCACGTCTCCCTGGGTCAACCACATCATGCAGAAAGTGAGTATGACTGCTGGCGGCGGCCATTGCGGCTACGCGGCTCTCCCATTGAAACACATTCTAGGGCGTCCATTACGGATCTGGACCCAGGGGCAGTTTGTTCTCTCAGTTTCTCACGCATGGAGACACATTGGGGAAGATACTGGGGAAGATCTAGACTGTGCCCTAAAATGGCACTTAACAGGGTTCCATTTGGGAACCCTGCCACCACTGTAGACGAGACAGGGTTGGTTCAGAGACTTCCTGTACTATTTTGGCTGTTTGATGAGCTCAGTTCCTGGTTATATGATGTTAAAGACGACAGCTGTGTGATGAGGTC
>NC_143031.1:81438411-81450911 GCF_057628025.1 Oncorhynchus mykiss | reverse complement strand
CTTCATCAAATCCAATCAATGTTGGGTTCCTGTTGACTCTTTGATAAGATTTGTTTTAATCATCACGACAATGTTACTGTAAATAATTCAGCTGGATGTTAACACACCCTGCCATTAACACACCCTGCCATTAACACACCCTGCCATTAACACACCCTGCCATTAACACACCCTGCCATTAATACACCCTGCCATTAACACACCCTGCCATTAACACACCCTGCTATTAACACACCCTGCCATTAATACACCCTGCCATTAACACACCCTGCCATGAACACACCCTGCCATTAATACACCCTGCCATTAACACACCCTGCCATTAACACACCCTGCCATTAACACACCCTGCCATTAACACACCCTGCCATTAACACACCCTGCCATTAATACACCCTGCCATTAATACACCCTGCCATTAACACACCCTGCCATTAATACACCCTGCCATTAATACACCCTGCCATTAATACACCCTGCCATTAATACACTCTGCCATTAATACACCCTGCCATTAATACACCCTGCCATTAATACACTCTGCCATTAATACACCCTGCCATTAATACACCCTGCCATTAATACACCCTGCCATTAATACACCCTGCCATTAATACACCCTGCCATTAACACACCCTGCCATTAACACACCCTGCTATTAACACACCCTGCCATTAATACACCCTGCTATTAACACACCCTGCCATTAATACACCCTGCTATTAACACACCCTGCCATTAATACACCCTGCCATTAATACACCCTGCCATTAATACACCCTGCCATTAATACACCCTGCCATTAACACACCCTGCCATTAATACACCCTGCCATTAATACACCCTGCCATTAATACACCCTGCCATTAATACACCCTGCCATTAATACACCCTGCCATTAATACACCCTGCCATTAATACACCCTGCCATTAATACACCCTGCCATTAATACACCCTGCCATTAACACACCCTGCCATTAATACACCCTGCCATTAATACACCCTGCCATTAATACACCCTGCCATTAATACACCCTGCTATTAACACACCCTGCCATTAACACACCCTGCCATTAATACACTCTGCCATTAACACACCCTGCCATTAATACACTCTGCCATTAACACACCCTGCCATTAATACACCCTGCCATTAACACACCCTGCCATTAATACACCCTGCCATTAATACACCCTGCCATTAATACACCCTGCCATGGCTGGAGGCTGTGTGGTTGGTCTGGGCCATCTGCTCATGTCATTGCATTTTTTTTTCCATTACGTTGTTATTTGCGATTTCTGTTCACTTTCTTCTCTGTTAATGTTGTTGATTCATGTTGATGCTGTGGACTCTCACTGTTCTCCAGAATCCCTCCTGAGATAACACTCTGTGGCATGTTTCTGGTCCACTAAAATCAAAGTGCACAACATCAAAAGGACCCCAGGGTCCTGCTCCTTGCAAATACTGTGTTACTCTGTCAGGCTTTATTTCTCTTTCTTTCTTTCTTTCTTTCTTTCTTTCTTTCTTTCTATCTCTCTCTTCCCTCTCTCGCTCTCTCTCTCTCCCCTCTCTCTATCTCTCTCTCTCTTCCCTCTCTCTCTCTCCCCTCTCTATCTCTCTCTCTCCCCCCTCTCTCTCTCCCCTCTATCTCTCTCTCTCTCTCTCTCTCTTCTCTCTCTCTTCCCTCTCTCTCTCTCTTTTTTTCTCCTGATGCAGTCTATTTTTCTCCCTCTCTCTCTCTCAATGTCTAGACGTCAGCACCACTCAGCAGAGTCACATCACACGAGCTGACATACAGAACACACACACACGCATGCACGCACACACACACACAGACACACACACACACACACACACACACACACACACACACACACTTGAAAACATTGATGAGTCAGAATAATGTCAAAGGCTGCCATTCTCCATTGTGATAATATCATAAAACACCTGGGCTGCTTATAAAATATTTGATAAATAACATCTCTAACTGACATAATGAACCATGTCAGACTGCCTACCGCTGTTACTGAAGAGGTTTTAATTAAGGACGCTAACAAATGATATCATCACTGCCTTCCTCTGTTACTGAAGAGGTTTTAATTAGGGACGCTAACAAATGATATTATCACTGCCTTCCTCTGTTACTGAAGAGGTTTTAATTAGGTACGCTAACAAATGATATCATCACTGCCTACCGCTGTTACTGAAGAGGTTTTAATTAGGGACACTAACAAATTATATCATCACTGCTTTCCTCTGGTACTGAAGAGGTTTTAATTAGGCACGCTAACAAATTATATCATCACTGCCTTCCTCTGTTACTGAAGAGGTTTTAATTAGGTACGCTATCAAATGATATCATCACTGCCTTCCTCTGTTACTGAAGAGGTTTTAATTAGGCACGCTAACAAATGATATCATCACTGCCTTCCTCTGTTACTGAAGAGGTTTTAATTAGGTACGCTAACAAATGATATCATCACTGCCTTCCTCTGTTACTGAAGAGGTTTTAATTAGGTACGCTAACAAATGATATTATCACTGCCTACCGCTGTTACTGAAGAGGTTTTAATTAGGTACGCTAACAAATGATATTATCACTGCCTTCCTCTGTTACTGAAGAGGTTTTAATTAGGCACGCTAACAAATGATATCATCACTGCCTTCCTCTGTTACTGAAGAGGTTTTAATTAGGCACGCTAACAAATGATATCATCACTGCCTTCCTCTGTTACTGAAGAGGTTTTAATTAGGTACGCTAACAAATTATATCATCACTGCCTTCCTCTGTTACTGAAGAGGTTTTAATTAGGCACGCTATCAAATGATATCATCACTGCCTTCCTCTGTTACTGAAGAGGTTTTAATTAGGTACGCTAACAAATGATATCATCACTACCTTCCTCTGTTACTGAAGAGGTTTTGATTAGGCACGCTAACAAATGATATCATCACTACCTTCCTCTGTTACTGAAGAGGTTTTGATTAGGCACGCTAACAAATGATATCATCACTGCCTTCCTCTGTTACTGAAGAGGTTTTAATTAGGCACGCTAACAAATGATATCATCACTACCTTCCTCTGTTACTGAAGAGGTTTTAATTAGGCACGCTAACAAATGATATCATCACTGCCTTCCTCTGTTACTGAAGAGGTTTTAATTAGGCACGCTAACAAATGATATCATCACTGCCTTCCTCTGTTACTGAAGAGGTTTTAATTAGGTACGCTAACAAATGATATCATCACTGCCTTCCTCTGTTACTGAAGAGGTTTTAATTAGGCACGCTAACAAATGATATCATCACTGCCTTCCTCTGTTACTGAAGAGGTTTTAATTAGGTACGCTAACAAATGATATCATCATTGCCTTCCTCTGTTACTGAAGAGGTTTTAATTAGGCACGCTAACAAATGATATCATCACTGCCTTCCTCTGTTACTGAAGAGGTTTTAATTAGGCACATACGCATGCATAAACACGTCGATTCTCTGATTGGAGATTTGTTTTATCTGCAGCTCTGACAGTCTGATGAGAGGGTGTGTGTGTGTGCAGGTTCGACCCTAGCCTTTTAGGGGCCTTAAGCTAAATGTTGTTGGGGGACCACACTCCCCTTGAGGGGCAAAACATTTGAGTGCCTTTCCCCCCTCTTGACGGTTGAGAGAAAAGTTTAGGATACAACTGCCTGTAATTCTACACATTTTGACATGTGGTTGCAGAGAAAATGTGAAGTTATTTAGCTACTCTCCCGTAATTCTACACATTTTGACATGTGGTTGTAGAGAAAATGTGTAGTTGTTTAGCTACTCTCCCGTAATTCTACACATTTTGACATGTGGTTGCAGAGAAAATGTGTAGTTGTTTAGCTACTCTCCCGTAATTCTACACATTTTGACATGTGGTTGTAGAGAAAATGTGTAGTTGTTTAGCTACTCTCCTGTAATTCTACACATTATGACATGTGGTTGTAGAGAAAATATGTAGTTGTTTAGCTACTCTCCTGTAATTCTACACATTATGACATGTGGTTGTAGAGAAAATATGTAGTTGTATAGCTACTCTCCCGTAATTCTACACATTATGACATGACTTATCATGTTATTGATATCTGAATGAGAGTGACGGACAAAATCAATGGAGGTCTCCTGGAGGTCAGGACCCCTGGAGGTCAGGACCCCTGGAGGTCAGGTCCCCTGGAGGTCAGGGCCCCTGGAGGTCAGGTCCCCTGGAGGTCAGGTCCCCTGGAGGTCAGGTCCCCTGGAGGTCAGGTCCCCTGGAGGTCAGGACCCCTGGGCATGTGCTGCCAGTCGGTAATTCGACCATGATTACTACACGTTTGGATAGATGGCTAGTTACAAAGACTAATTTACAAATCGTAAACATTTTATCTGACAATAATTCAGGCTAATTCAGTTACTGTCAGTGACTGACCTCGGAGAAAACTGTTGATAAACAAAAAACACAATTAAAGTTCAACAGCATGTGTGTGTGTGTGTGTGTGTGTGTGTGTGTGTGTGTGTGTGTGTGTGTGTGTATGTGTATGTGTGTGTGTGTGTGTGTGTGTGTGTGTGTGTGTGTGTGTGTGTGTGTGTGTGTGTGTGTGTGTGATGAAAGGAATGGGCAGGCGGGTTGATTCTAATTATTTTAATCGTCGGGGTAATAATTCATTTCTATTTGGGGATACAGAGAGAACGGTTAATTTATTAGAAACTGGAAATTCATTCATTGATCAGTTGGTATGGAAGAAACAGACAGACAGACAGACAGACAGACAGACAGACAGACAGACAGACAGACAGACAGACAGACAGACAGACAGACAGACAGACAGACAGGCTGACATGAAGACAGACAGACAGACAGGCTGAGAAAGGCAGACAGACAGACTGACTGACAGGGAGACAGACAGACAGGCATACAGTACCATTCAAAAGTGTGGACACACCTGCTCATTCAAGGGTTGTTCTTTATTTTCAGTATTTTCTACATTGTAGAATTATAGTGAAGACATCAAAACTATGAAATAACACATGGAATCATCTAGTAACCAAAAAAGTGTGAAACAAATCAAAATATATTTTATGTTCTTCAAAACAGGCACCATTTGCCTTGACAGCTTTGCACACTCTTGGCATTCTCTCAACCAGCTTCACCTGGAATGCTTTTCCAACAGTCTTGAAGGAGTTCCCACATTTGCTGAGCACCAGTTGGCTGCTTTTCCTTCACTCTGTGGTCCAACTTATCCCAAACCATCTCAGTTGGGTTGAGGTCGGTTGATTGGTGAAGCTATGTCATCTGAGGTAGCAGTACATCACTCTCCTTCTTGGTCAAATAGCCTTTACACAGTCTGGAGGTGTGTTGGGTCATTGTCCTGTTGAAAAACATATTATTGTCCCACTAAGCGTATGTACATTATGCCTTGAATCTATTCTTCCACGCCCAGAAATCTGCTCATTTTATTTTCTGTCCCCAATGCCAGAGAAAACCAGTTCTTATAGCCTTTAGCCATACCCTTATCCTACTCCTCTGTTCCTCTGGTGATGTAGAGGTTAATCCAGGCCCTGCAGTGCCTTGCTCCACTCCCACTCCCCAGGCTCTCTCATTTGTTGACTTCTGTAACCGTAACAGCCTTGGTTTCATGCATGATAACATTAGAAGCCTCCTCCCTAAGTTTGTTTTATTCACTGCTTTAGCACACTCTGCCAACCCAGATGTTCTAGCTGTGTCTGAATCCTGGTTTAGGAAGGTCACCAAAAACCCTGAAATTTCCATCCCGAACTACAACATTTTCCGACAAGATAGAACTGCCAAAGGGGGCAGAGTTGCAATCTACTGCAGAGATAGCTTGCAGAGTTCTGTCATACTATCCAGGTCTGTGCCCAAACAATTCGAGCTTCTACTTTTAAAAACCCACCTTTCCAGAAACAAGTCTCTCACCGTTGCTGCTTCTTATATACCCCCCTTAGCCTCCACCTGTGCCCTGAACACCATATGTGAATTGATTGCCCCCCCCCCCAACTATCTTCAGAGTTCGTACTGTTAGGTGACCTAAACTGGGATATGGTCAAACGACCACCCCTCATCACTGTCAAATGCTCCCTAAAACACTTCAGTGAGCAGGCCTTTCTAATCGACCTGGCCCGGGTATCCTGGAAGGATATTGGCCTCATCCCGTCAGTAGAGGATGCCTGGCTGCTCTTTAAAAGTGCTTTCGTCACCGTCTTAAATAAGCCCCTTTCAAAAAATGTACATTAAGATATAGCCCCTGGTTCACCCCAGACTTGACTGCCCTTGACCAGCACAAAAACGTCCTGTGGCCTTCTGCATTAGCATCGAATAGCCCCAATGATATGCAATGTTTCAGGGAAGTTAGGAACCAATATACACTGTCATTTAGGAAAGCAAAGGCTAGCTTTTTCAAACAGAAATGTGAATCCTGTAGTACTAACTCAAAAAAGTTCTGGGACACTGTAAAGTCCATGGAGAATAAGAGCACCTCCTCCCAGCCGCCCACTGCTCTGAGGCTAGGAAACACTGTCACCGCTGATCAATCTACGATAATCGATCATTTCAATGAGCATTTTTCTACGGCTGGCCATGCTTTCCACCTGGCTACCTGTACCCAACAGCTGTGCACCCCCTTCTCCTTCGCCCAAATCCAGACAGCTGATGTTCTGAAAGAGCTGCGAAATCTGAATCCCTACAAATTAGCTGGGCTAGACAATCTGGACCCTTTCTTTTCTAAAATGATCAGCCAAAATTGTTGCAACCCATGTTACTAGCCTGTTCAACCTCTCTTTCATATCGTCTGAGATCCCCAAAGATTGGAAAGCTGCAGCGGTCATCCCCCTCTTCAAAGGGGGAGACACTCTAGACCCAAACTGTTATAGACCCATCTGTCATGACTTCCACTCTAGACCCAAACTGTTATAGACCCATTTGTCATGACTTCCACTCTAGACCCAAACTGTTATAGACCCATCTGTCATGACTTCCACTCTAGACCCAAACTGTTATAGATCTATATTCATTTGTCATGACTTCTGCTTTAGACCCAAACTGTTATAGACCTGTATCCATTTGTCATGACTTCCACTTTAGACCCAAACTGTTATAGATCTATATCCATTTGTCATGACTTCCACTTTAGACCCAAACTGTTATAGATCTATATTCATTTGTCATGACTTCTGCTTTAGACCCAAACTGTTATAGACCTGTATCCATTTGTCATGACTTCCACTTTAGACCCAAACTGTTATAGATCTATATCCATTTGTCATGACTTCCACTTTAGACCCAAACTGTTATAGATCTATATCCATTTGTCATGACTTCTGCTTTAGACCCAAACTGTTATAGATCTATATCCATTTGTCATGACTTCCACTCTAGACCCAAACTGTTATAGATCTATATCCATTTGTCATGACTTCCGCCGAAGTTGGTCCCTTTCCTTTGGCGACTTCACCGACCTTCTAGCCATCGCCGATCCACTTTTCATTTTCCATTGGTTTTGTCTTCCACCACACCTGGTTCCAATTCCATCAATTACATGTTGTGTATTTAACCCTCTGTTCCCCCTCCATGTCCTTGTCTGTAATTGTTTGTTGTGTATTTAACCCTCTGTTCCCCCTCCATGTCCTTGTCTGTAATTGTTTGTTGTGTATTTAACCCTCTGTTCCCCCTCCATGTCCTGGTCTGTAACCATGTTGTGTATTTAACCCTCTGTTCCCCCTCCATGTCCTTGTCTGTAATTGTTTGTTGTAGTGCGACGGTTTGCTGGTATTGACCGGGTTTTGTTTGACTCATTTATTGTATTATTCTGTTGACGGTGTTTTATGGTTATTAAACATAACTATTTCTTAAGAAGAACAGGAAGGCACGCACAGTTTACGCTCCTAATTCACTGCTTTATTGATGAACTATTTCTTAAGAAGAACAGGAAGGCACGCACAGTTTACGCTCCTAATTCACTGCTTTATTGATGAACTATTTCTTAAGAAGAACAGGAAGGCCCGCACAGTTTACGCTCCTAATTCACTGCTTTATTGATGAACTATTTCTTAAGAAGAACAGGAAGGCTCGCACAGTTTACGCTCCTAATTCACTGCTTTATTGATGAACTATTTCTTAAGAAGAACAGGAAGGCTCGCACAGTTTACGCTCCTAATTCACTGCTTTATTGATGAACTATTTCTTAAGAAGAACAGGAAGGCCCGCACATATAAATTAGTTTCCACTTCTCTTCCGCCAGTAGCATCGCATTACACCAATAAGAAGAAGAACTGGAAGGCCCACCAATAAGAAGAAGAACAGGAAGGACCGCACATATAAATTAGTTTCCACTTTTCTTCCGCCAGTAGCATCGCATTACACCGTCCTTCCCTGCCTTTCTAAAATGTTCCAAAGCCAAGTTACAAACAGATCACAGACCGTTTTGAATCCCACCGTACCTTCTCCACCATAGGGTTTCAGAGCTGGTCATGGGTGCACCTCAGCCACGCTCAAGGTCCTAAACGATATCATAACTGCCATCGATAATAGACAGTATTGTGCAGCCGTCTTCATCGACCTGGCCAAGGCTTTCGACTCTGTCAATCATCGCAATCTTATCGGCAGACTCAACAGCCTTGGTTTCTCAAATGACTGCCTCACCTGGTTTACCAACTATGGCCTCTGGCAGTCTCTATTGAGGTGTCATAGGATTCAATTCTCGGGCCAACTCTTTTCTCTGTATACATCAACGATGTGGCTCTTGCTGCTGGTGAGTCTCTGATCCACCTCTACCCAGACGACACCATTCTGGATACATCTGGCCCTTCTTTGGACACTGTGTTAACAAACCTCCAAACGAGCTTCAATGCCATACAACACATACAACATGTGGCCTCCAACTGCTCTTAAACGCTAGTAAAACTAAGTGCATGCTCTTCAACCGATTGCTGCCCGCACCCTCCCGCCCGACTAGCATCACTACTATGGATGGTTCTGACTTTAAACATGTGAACTTCTATAAATACCTAAGTGTCTGGTTAGATTGTAAACTCTCCTTCCAGACTCACATTAAGCATCTCGAATCCAAAATTAAATCATGAATTGGCTTCCTATTTTGCAACAAAGCCTCCTCCACTCATGCTGCTAAACATACCCTCGTAAAACTGACTATCTTACCGATCCTTGACTTCGGCGATGTCATTTACAAAATAGCCTCCAACACTCTACTCAGCAAACTGGATGCAAACTGGATGCAGTCTTTCACAGTGCCATCCGTTTTGTCACCAAAGCCCCATATACTACCCACCACTGCGACCTGTATGCTCTCATTGGCTGACCCTCGCTGCAGATTTGTCGCCAAACCCACTGGCTCCAGGTCATCTATAAGTCTTTGCTAGGTAAAGCCCTGCCTTATCTCAGCTCACTGGTCACCATAGCGACATCCACCCGTAGCAAGTGCTCCAGCAGGTATATTTCACTGATCACCCCCAAAGCCAGCACTTCCTATAGCCGCCTTTCCTTCCAGTTCTCTGCTGCCAAATGACTGGAACGAATTGCAAAAATCACTGAAGCTGGAGACGTATATCTCCCTCTCTAACGTTAAGCATCAGCTGTCAGAGCAGCTTACCGATCACTGTACCTGTACACAGCCAAACTTTAAATAGCACACCCAACTACCTCATCCCCATATTGTTAATTATCTTCTTGCTCTTTTGCTCCCCAGTATCTCTACTTGTACATCGTTTTCTGCACATCTATCACTCCAGTGTTAATTAATATTTTCATTATTTCACCTCTATGACCTATTTATTGCCTTACCTCCCTACTCTTCTACATTTTCACACACTTTACATAGATTTTTTTTATATTGTGTTATTGACTGTACGTTTGTTTAAGCCTGGTGTAACTCTGTGTTGTTGTTTTTGTCACATTGTTTTGATTTATCTTGGCCAGGTCGCAGTTGAGAACTTGTTGTTAACTGGTCGACCTGGTTAAATAAAGGTTAAATAAAGGTGAAATAAAGGTTAAATAAAGGTGAAATAAAATAAAAAGTGTAAACCAGATGCCTTGAATTCTAAATACATCACTGACAGTGTTACCAGCAAAGCACCCACACACCATAACACCTCCTCCTCCATGCTTCACGGTGGGAACCGCACATGCGGAGATCATCCGTTCACCTACTCAGTGTCTCACAAAGACACAGCGGTTGGAACCAAAAATCTCAAATTTGGACTCATCAGACCAAAGGACAGATTTCCACCGGTCTAATGTCCATGGCTCGTGTTTCTTGGCCCAAGCAAGTATCTCCTTATTATTGGTGTCCTTTAGTAGTGGTTTCTTTACAACAATTAGACCATGAAGGCCTGATTCACACAGTCTCCTCTGAACAGTTGATGTTGAGATGTGTCTGTTACTTGAACTCTGTGTAGCATTTATTTGGGCTGCAATTTCTGAGACTGGTAACTCTAATGAACTTTTCCTCTGCAGCAGAGGTAACTCTGGGTCTTCCTTTCCTGTGGCGTTCCTCATGAGAGCCAGTTTCATCATAGCGCTTGATGGTTTTTGCGACTGCACTTGAAGAAACTTTCAAAGTTCTTAATTTTCTGAACTGACTGACCTTCATGTCTTAAAGTAATGATGGACTGTCGTTTCTCTTTGCTTATTTGAGCTGTTATTGACATAATATGGACTTGTTTTTTTTTACTGTGTACCAACCCTACCTTGTCACAACACAAATGATTGGCTCAAACACATTAAGAAGTAAAGAAATTCACAAATTCATTCCAGGTGATTACCTCATGAAGCTGGTTGAGAGAATGCCAAGAGTGTGCAAAGCTGTCATCAATGCAAAGGGTGGCTACACTGAAGAATATAAAATATGTTTTGATTTGTTTGATTCTTTTTTTGGTTACTACATGATTCCATATGTGTTATTTCATAGTATTGATGCCTTCACTATTATTCTACAGTGTAGAACATAGTACAAATAAAGAAACACCCTTGAATGAGTAGGTGTTCTAAAGCTTTAGACTGGTATTATACATTCAGACAGACAGACAGGCAGACAGACAGACAGAGACAGACAGAGACAGACAGGCAGGCAGGCAGACAGACAGACAGGCAGACAGACAGACAGACAGACAGACAGGCAGACAGACAGACAGGCAGGCAGGCAGACAGACAGACAGACAGACAGAGAGAGAGACAGACAGAGAGACAAACAGAGAGACAGAGAGGGGCCCTGGGTGTAAAAAGTGCAGTGTAATTTGCCTCCGGTCTGATTAGGAGTAGAGACTGTAATCTGTGACATGCTGAAAATGTAAAGCCTGATTTGGCTAGCCCCCCCCCCACCCCCCCTTCCCCCTGTAAAACGTCCTCTGGTCGTCCTCAGACGTCATGACAAGAGCGCCGACCTCTGTTGAAAACATTGTCCATTCTTAGACTCAAGAGAGGAGAGAATAACAGGAAAAGCCTCTTCCTTCTCTTCTTTCGTTCCCCTTTTCTCTGCTTCTGCTAACAGCTCAACTCAGAGGAGATAGTAGTGTGTGTGTGTGTACGGTGTGTGTGTGTGCACGGTGTGTGTGTACGGTGTGTGTGTGTTTGTACGGTGTGTGTGTGCACGGTGTGTGTGCACGGTGTGTGTGCACGGTGTGTGTGTGTATGGTGTGTGTGTGCACGGTGTGTGTGCACGGTGTGTGTGTGTATGGTGTGTGTGTACGGTGTGTGTGTGTGTACGGTGTGTGTGTGTGTACGGTGTGTGTGTGTGTGTGTGTACGGTGTGTGTGTGTGTACGGTGTGTGTGTGTGCACGGTGTGTGTGTGTATGGTGTGTGTGTGTATGGTGTGTGTGTACGGTGTGTGTTTACTGTGTGTGTGTACGGTGTGTGTGTGTATGGTGTGTGTGTGTGTATGGTGTGTGTGTGTATGGTGTGTGTGTACGGTGTGTGTACACGGTGTGTGTGTGTACGGTGTGTGTGTACTGTGTGTGTGTGCACAGTGTGTGTGTGTATGGTGTGTGTGTGCACGGTGTGTGTACACAGTGTGTGTGTGTACGGTGTGTGTGTGTGTACGGTGTGTGTGTGTGTACGGTGTGTGTGTGTGTGTGTGTACGGTGTGTGTGTGTATGGTGTGTGTGTGTGTATGGTGTGTGTGTGTATGGTGTGTGTGTACGGTGTGTGTACACGGTGTGTGTGTGTACGGTGTGTGTGTGTACGGTGTGTGTGTGTACGGTGTGTGTGTGTACGGTGTGTGTGTACACGGTGTGTGTGTGCACGGTGCGTGTGTACTGTGTGTGTGTGCACAGTGTGTGTGCACGGTGTGTGTGTACGGTGTGTGTGTGTGCACGGTGTGTGTGCACGGTGTGTGTGTACGGTGTGTGTGTGTGCACGGTGTGTGTGTACGGTGTGTGTGTGTGCACAGTGTGTGTGCACGGTGTGTGTGTACGGTGTGTGTGTGTGTGCACGGTGTGTGTGTGTAGACATGTTTAACTATTCTTGT
>NC_143031.1:81415911-81430911 GCF_057628025.1 Oncorhynchus mykiss | reverse complement strand
CATATTAACAGCAGATCTCAGACCAGTGTAGTCCATGTTAACAACTGATCTCAGACCAGTGTGGTCAATGTTAACAACTGATCTCAGACCAGTGTAGTCCATATTAACAACTGATCTCAGACCGGTGTAGTCCATATTAACAACTGATCTCAGACCGGTGTAGTCCATATTAACAACAGGCCATGGTGTTAATGTGGGTGTATGTCCCCTCCAGGCCATAGTGTTAATGTGAGTGTATGTCCCCTCCAGGCCATGGTGTTAATGTGAGTGTATGTCCCCTCCAGGCCATGGTGTTAATGTGAGTGTATGTCCCCTCCAGGCCATGGTGTTAATGTGGGTGTATGTCCCCTCCAGGCCATAGTGTTAATGTGGGTGTATGTCCCCTCCAGGCCATAGTGTTAATGTATGTCCCCTCCAGGCCATAGTGTTAATGTATGTCCCCTCCAGGCCATAGCGTTAATGTGGGTGTATGTCCCCTCCAGGCCATAGTGTTAATGTATGTCCCCTCCAGGCCATAGTGTTAATGTGTGTCCCCTCCAGGCCATAGTGTTAATGTGAGTGTATGTCCCCTCCAGGCCATAGTGTTAATGTGGGTCCCTTCCAGGCCATAGTGTTAATGTGTGTCCCCTCCAGGCCATAGTGTTAATGTGTGTCCCCTCCAGGCCATGGTGTTAATGTGAGTGTATGTCCCCTCCAGGCCATGGTGTTAATGTGAGTGTATGTCCCCTCCAGGCCATGGTGTTAATGTGGGTGTATGTCCCCTCCAGGCCATAGTGTTAATGTGGGTGTATGTCCCCTCCAGGCCATAGTGTTAATGTGGGTGTATGTCCCCTCCAGGCCATAGTGTTAATGTATGTCCCCTCCAGGCCATAGTGTTAATGTATGTCCCCTCCAGGCCATAGCGTTAATGTGGGTGTATGTCCCCTCCAGGCCATAGTGTTAATGTATGTCCCCTCCAGGCCATAGTGTTAATGTGTGTCCCCTCCAGGCCATAGTGTTAATGTGAGTGTATGTCCCCTCCAGGCCATAGTGTTAATGTGGGTCCCTTCCAGGCCATAGTGTTAATGTGTGTCCCCTCCAGGCCATAGTGTTAATGTGTGTCCCCTTCAGGCCATAGTGTTAATGTGAGTGTATGTCCCCTCCAGGCCATAGTGTTAATGTGGGTCCCCTCCAGGCCATAGTGTTAATGTGTGTCCCCTCCAGGCCATAGTGTTAATGTGAGTGTATGTCCCCTCCAGGCCAAGGTGTTAATGTGAGTGTATGTCCCCTCCAGGCCATAGTGTTAATGTGAGTGTATGTCCCCTCCAGGCCATGGTGTTAATGTGAGTGTATGTCCCCTCCAGGCCATGGTGTTAATGTGGGTGTATGTCCCCTCCAGGCCATAGTGTTAATGTGAGTGTATGTCCCCTCCAGGCCATAGTGTTAATGTGAGTGTATGTCCCCTCCAAGCCATAGTGTTAATGTATGTCCCCTCCAGGCCATAGTGTTAATTTATGTCCCCTCCAGGCCATGGTGTTAATGTGAGTGTGTGTCCCCTCCAGGCCATGGTGTTAATGTGAGTGTATGTCCCCTCCAGGCCATAGTGTTAATTTATGTCCCCTCCAGGCCATGGTGTTAATGTGAGTGTGTGTCCCCTCCAGGCCATGGTGTTAATGTGAGTGTATGTCCCCTCCAGGCCATAGTGTTAATGTATGTCCCCTCCAGGCCATAGTGTTAATGTATGTCCCCTCCAGGCCATGGTGTTAATGTGAGTGTATGTCCCCTCCAGGCCATGGTGTTAATGTGGGTGTATGTCCCCTCCAGGCCATAGTGTTAATGTATGTCCCCTCCAGGCCATAGTGTTAATGTATGTCCCCTCCAGGCCATAGTGTTAATGTGGGTCCCCTCCAGGCCATAGTGTTAATGTATGTCCCCTCCAGGCCATAGTGTTAATGTATGTCCCCTCCAGGCCATGGTGTTAATGTGAGTGTATGTCCCCTCCAGGCCATGGTGTTAATGTGGGTGTATGTCCCCTCCAGGCCATAGTGTTAATGTATGTCCCCTCCAGGCCATAGTGTTAATGTATGTCCCCTCCAGGCCATAGTGTTAATGTGTGTCCTCTCCAGGCCATAGTGTTAATGTATGTCCCTTCCAGGCCATGGTTGAGACGGTGAACAACTTGCTCCAGCCCAGGGCCCAGGCAGCGTGGAGGCAGTTGCCCACGGGGGAGCAGCTTCGCTGGGCTACCACCCTGCTGGACACGGTGGAGGCTGGAGCTTTCATGCTGGCTGACAACCTGCTGAAGACGGACACCGTGGAGGAAATCACCGACAACATCCGTGAGTAGATGTTACATTAATTCATTAATTTACCTTTATTTTACTAGGGAAGTCAGTTAAGAACAAATTCTTATTTTCAATGACGGTCTAGCAACAGTGGGTTAACTGCCTGTTCAGGGGCAGAACGACAGATTTGTACCTTGTCAGCTCAGGGATTTGAACTTGCAACCTTCCGGTTACTAGTCCAACACTCTAACCGCTAGGCTACTGTTACCATGGTAATGTTATTATTATTAGATGTTGATGTAACCAGGAAGTCTTGTTGAGAACTGGCTAAGAGAGTTGGACAAGAGGCATCATTCATGCTTGTCACAAAAGGTTGAATCCTAACTTCAAATAAATCCTTCATGTATATTAGATGTAATTATTAAGCGTTTATTGTCAGTAGGTAGTTTTCCCTCCTAGGAGAAAAGGTTTCCGAAAGGGAAAACCCTGTCCCCATAAGAGAACCCTTTTTAGTTCTGGGTAGAACCCTTTTTAGTTCCGGGTAGAACCCTTTTTAGTTCTGGGTAGAACCCTTTTTAGTTCCAAATAGAACTCTTTTTAGTTCCGGGTAGAACCCTTTTTAGTTCCGGGTAGAACCCTTTTTAGTTCCGGGTAGAACCCTTTTTGGTTCCGGGTAGAACCCTTTTTAGTTCCGGGTAGAACCCTTTTTTAGTTCTGGGTAGAACCCTTTTTAGTTCCAAATAGAACTCTTTTTAGTTCCGGGTAGAACCCTTTTTAGTTCCGGGTAGAACCCTTTTTGGTTCCGGGTAGAACCCTTTTTAGTTCCGGGTAGAACCCTTTTTAGTTCCGGGTAGAACCCTTTTTGGTTCCAGGTAGAACCCTTTTTAGTTCCGGGTAGAGTGCTTTTGAGTTCCATGTAAAAACCCTTTCCACAGAGGGTTCTACATGGAACTCAGAAAGGTTCTACTTGGAACCAAAAAAGGTTCTACCTGGAACCAAGAAAGGTTATTCAAAGGGTTCTCCTAAGGGGACAGCCCGCAGAAGCCGTTTAGTGTAGATAACATTGAACTTGCAATCTTTGACTCTTAATTAGTTTTATCGAAAGCAGGGTAATTATATATCCTACATGAGTTTACAGCACTCTGGGCAATATTTTGTATTTTTTATTTAACCTTTATTTAACCAGCCAAGTCAGTTGAGAACAAATTCTTATTTACAATGACGGCCAAACACGGAAAACACTGAGCCACTCGGGAGCCCAAACATGTGAATATTATCATACATGTGGATAATATCAGGCATGTGGATAAATCATACATGTGGATAATATCAGACATGTGGATAATATCATACATGTGGATAATATCATACATGTGGATAATATCAGACATGTGGATAATATCAGGCATGTGGATAATATCAGACATGTGGATAATATCAGACATGTGGATAATATCAGACATGTGGATAATATCAGACATGTGGATAATATCAGACATGTGGATAATATCAGGCATGTGGATAATATCATACATGTGGATAATATCAGACATGTGGATAATATCAGACATGTGGATAATATCAGACATGTGGATAATATCAGACATGTGGATAATATCAGACATGTGGATAATATCAGACATGTGGATAATATCATACATGTGGATAATATCAGACATGTGGATAATATCAGACATGTGGATAATACCATACATGTGGATAATACCATACATGTGGATAATATCAGACATGTGGATAATATCAGACATGTGGATAATATCATACATGTGGATAATATCAGACATGTGGATAATATCAGACATGTGGATAATACCATACATGTGGATAATATCAGACATGTGGATAATATCAGACATGTGGATAATATCAGACATGTGGATAATATCAGACATGTGGATAATATCAGACATGTGGATAATATCAGACATGTGGATAATATCAGACATGTGGATAATATCATACATGTGGATAATATCAGACATGTGGATAATATCAGACATGTGGATAATATCAGACATGTGGATAATATCAGACATGTGGATAATATCAGACATGTGGATAATACCATACATGTGGATAATATCAGACATGTGGATAATATCAGACATGTGGATAATATCAGACATGTGGATAATACCATACATGTGGATAATATCAGACATGTGGATAATATCAGACATGTGGATAATACCATACATGTGGATAATACCATACATGTGGATAATACCATACATGTGGATAATACCATACATGTGGATAATATCAGACATGTGGATAATATCAGACATGTGGATAATATCATACATGTGGATAATATCATACATGTGGATAATATCAGACATGTGGATAATATCAGACATGTGGATAATATCAGACATGTGGATAATATCAGACATGTGGATAATATCAGACATGTGGATAATATCAGACATGTGGATAATATCAGACATGTGGATAATATCATACATGTGGATAATATCATACATGTGGATAATATCAGACATGTGGATAATATCAGACATGTGGATAATATCAGACATGTGGATAATATCAGACATGTGGATAATATCAGACATGTGGATAATATCAGACATGTGGATAATACCAGACATGTGGATAATACCATACATGTGGATAATATCAGACATGTGGATAATATCAGACATGTGGATAATACCATACATGTGGATAATATCATACATGTGGATAATATCAGACATGTGGATAATACCAGACATGTGGATAATATCAGACATGTGGATAATATCAGACATGTGGATAATATCAGACATGTGGATAATATCAGACATGTGGATAATATCAGACATGTGGATAATATCAGACATGTGGATAATATCAGACATGTGGATAATATCAGACATGTGGATAATATCAGACGTGAATAATATCAGACATGTGGCTGAACATGTATGTAAAATGGGCAGAATAATACTCTCCCTTCAACGCTTGGAGGGAAAGAGGAGGGAGGGAGAGAGAGAGAGAGAAAGAGGGAGGGAGAGAGGAGGGAGAAGGGGGGAAATTTCAGTCACTCCACAATACTAACCTAATTTACAGTGTGAAAATAAGGACGCCTGTTCAGAATGCAAATATTCTAAAACATGTATCCATACTTTTTGTCCTAAATACAAATTGTTATGTTTAGGGCAAATCCAACACAACACATCTCTGAGTACCACTCTTTATATTATCATGCATGATGGTGGCTGCATCATGTTATGGGTATGCTTGTCATTGGCAAGGACTATGGAGTTTTTTGGGGGGATAAAAAGAAAAACGGAATAGAGCGAAGCACAGGCAAGAATCCTAGAGAACAACCTGGTTCAGTCTACTTTCCACCAGACACTGGGAGACTAATTCAACCGTCCAGCAGGACAATAACCTAAAACAAGAATCCTAGAGAACAACCTGGTTCAGTCTACTTTCCACCAGACACTGGGAGACTAATTCAACCGTCCAGCAGGACAATAACCTAAAACAAAAATCCTAGAGAACAACCTGGTTCAGTCTACTTTCCACCAGACACTGGGAGACTAATTCAACCGTCCAGCAGGACAATAACCTAAAACAAGAATTCTAGAGAACAACCTGGTTCAGTCTACTTTCCACCAGACACTGGGAGACTAATTCAACCGTCCAGCAGGACAATAACCTAAAACAAGAATCCTAGAGAACAACCTGGTTCAGTCTACTTTCCACCAGACACTGGGAGACTAATTCAACCGTCCAGCAGGACAATAACCTAAAACAAGAATCCTAGAGAACAACCTGGTTCAGTCTACTTTCCACCAGACACTGGGAGACTAATTCAACCGTCCAGCAGGACAATAACCTAAAACAAGAATCCTAGAGAACAACCTGGTTCAGTCTACTTTCCACCAGACACTGGGAGACTAATTCAACCGTCCAGCAGGACAATAACCTAAAACAAGAATCCTAGAGAACAACCTGGTTCAGTCTACTTTCCACCAGACACTGGGAGACTAATTCAACCGTCCAGCAGGACAATAACCTAAAACAAGAATCCTAGAGAACAACCTGGTTCAGTCTACTTTCCACCAGACACTGGGAGACTAATTCAACCGTCCAGCAGGACAATAACCTAAAACAAGAATCCTAGAGAACAACCTGGTTCAGTCTACTTTCCACCAGACACTGGGAGACTAATTCAACCGTCCAGCAGGACAATAACCTAAAACAAGAATCCTAGAGAACAACCTGGTTCAGTCTACTTTCCACCAGACACTGGGAGACTAATTCAACCGTCCCGCAGGACAATAACCTAAAACAAGAATCCTAGAGAACAACCTGGTTCAGTCTACTTTCCACCAGACACTGGGAGACTAATTCAACCGTCCAGCAGGACAATAACCTAAAACACAAGGCCCAAATCTACACCGGAGTTGCTTACCAAGACACATTCCTGAATGGCCTAGTTACAGTTTTGACTTAAGTAACTATGGCAACGTTTAACAATGGCTGTCTAGCAATGATCAACAGCCAGACAGAACTTGAACAATTGTTTAAATAATAACGGGAAATATTTATAAAATGGAGGTGAACACAGCTCTTAGAGACATACCCAGAGAATACTCACAGCTGTAAGTCGCTGCCAACGTTTGTTTCTGACATGTGTTGACCCAAGGGTGTGAATACTTATATATCATTTATGTAAATGAGATATTTATGTATTTAATACATTTTCTAAAATGTTTAAAAAAAAATTATAAACATATTTTCACTTTGTCATTATTAATCCGTGTTACGTTCAGTCTGTAACACAACAACATGTGTAGTGAGTCAAGGGGTGTGAATACTTATTTAAATTAGATATTCATGTCTTTAATTTACAATACATTTTTGAATACTTTCCGAAGGCTCTGGATGTGAACAGGGAGAACCTTTCGATAAACACTCTGAAGTTCTTTTTGGGGAGAAAAAAAAAGAGGGGTTCCGAGCTGCTCGCTGCTCATCAGGATTCCAAACAGCAGTCTTATCTGGAAAACCTACAGCACATCTGCTTTAATGTAGTTCTATAGTATAGAAATGGTGCAACCAGAATAGACACACATCAGATCTCTAGTCAGTTTATACCAGCTCTCTGGTGGTTCGACACACGTTACACAACATCCTCTGTTCTACTGAGACGTGTCTGTGTGTGTGTGTGTGTGTGTGTGTGTGTGTGTCTGTGTGTGTGTGTGTGTGTGTCTGTCTGTCTGCGTATGTAGTCGAACTGCAGAGTGTTTTATTCTGTTTTCCTCTCATCCTATTGGAAGGGAGGGATGGATGGAGGGAGGGAGGGAGGGAGGGTGCTGCCTTGGTGAGAAGGTGCTGCCTTAGAGAGTTGGTGCTGCCTTAGAGAGTTGGTGCTGCCTTAGTGAGAACGTGCTGCTTTAGTGAGAAGGTGCTGCCTAAGTGAGAAGGTGCTGCTATAGTTAGAAGGTGCTGCCTTGGTGAGAAGGTGCTGCCTTGGTGAGAAGGTGCTGCCTTAGTGAGAAGGTGCTGCCTTGGTTAGAAGGTGCTGCCATAGTTAGAAGGTGCTGCCTTGGTGAGAAGATGCTGCCTTAGTGAGAAGGTGCTGCCATAGTTAGAAGGTGCTGCCTTGGTTATAAAGTGCTGCCTTAGAGAGTTGGTGCTGCCTTGGTTAAAATGTGCTGCCAACAAACAATGTAGTATAGACTGATAACAGTGGAGTATTGACTGATTATAGTGGAGTATAGACTGATTATAGTGGAGTATAGACTGATTATAGTGGAGTATAGACTGATTATAGTGGAGTATAGACTGATTATAGTGGAGTATAGACTGATTATAGTGGAGTATAGACTGATTATAGTGGAGTATAGACTGAGTATAGTGGAGTATAGACTGATTATAGTGGAGTATAGACTGATTATAGTGAGTATAGACTGATTATAGTGGAGTATAGACTGATTATAGTGGAGTATAGACTGATTATAGTGGAGTATAGACTGATTATAGTGGAGTATAGACTGATTATAGTGGAGTATAGATTGATTATAGTGGAGTATTGGGTGAAACACACATTGGGTTGATTTTTGATAAGAGTGGGGGAGAGAGAAAGGAGAGAGGGGGAAATAGTGGGAAGAGAGATTTAGAATAATAGAGAGAGTGATGAAGGAGGGGGACGAAAGAGGGGGTTGAGAAGTTGGTTTGAATGAAAGGGAGAAAGTGGGGATAGAGGGAGCTGGGAGGGATGGATATGAAGAACAGAGAGAGAAGGATGATCTGTTAGAATCTGCCCACCAGATTAGCTGGGAGGAAAGATTAACGAGACAAAACACACACTGTTACTTCTTTTAATACGCTCCCTCTCTCTCTTTAAGGTTCTCAGCTACACACACACACGCACGCACTCACACACACACAGAGACACACACACACACACAGACACTCACACACAACACACACACACACACTCACACACAGCACTGACGCCTTCATATATCAACCCTTTATATAACCATATTTATGAGCTGTGTTCAGTAACACAGACCGTTTTGGAGGAGTTGGTTAAGTGATGTGAGGTGATACTCAGTACAAGTTGTTTACTTGTTATATTTATTAAACATTGGTTGCAGTTGTCATAACTCTCCTGTGACGATCTGAGGGATCAGGTTCCAGTGGGTCTGCTCTACAGCGTGCTCTCTCTCTCTCTCTCTCTCTCTCTGTCTCTCTCTCTGTCTCTCTCTCTCTCTGTCTCTCTCTGTCTGTCTCTGTCTCTGTCTCTGTCTCTGTCTCTCTCTCTCTCTCTCTGTCTCTCTCTCTCTCTCTCTCTCTCTGTCTCTGTCTCTCTCTCTCTGTCTCTCTCTCTCTCTGTCTCTCTCTGTCTCTGTCTCTGTCTCTGTCTCTGTCGCTCTCTCTCTCTCTCTCTCTGTCTCTCTCTCTCTCTCTCTCTCTGTCTCTCTCTCTCTCTCTCTCTCTCTCTGTCTCTGTCTCTCTCTCTCTCTCTGTCTCTCTCTCTCTCTGTCTCTGTCTCTCTCTGTCTCTGTCTCTGTCTCTGTCTCTGTCTCTGTCGCTCTCTCTCTCTCTCTCTCTGTCTCTCTCTCTCTCTCTCTCTCTGTCTCTGTCTCTCTCTCTCTCTCTCTGTCTCTCTCTCTCTCTGTCTCTGTCTCTCTCTGTCTCTGTCTCTGTCTCTGTCTCTGTCGCTCTCTCTCTCTCTCTCTCTGTCTCTCTCTCTCACTCTCTCTCTCTGTCTCTCTCTCTCTCTCTCTCTCTCTCTCTGTCTCTGTCTCTCTCTCTCTCTCTCTGTCTCTCTCTCTCTCTGTCTCTGTCTCTCTGTCTCTCTCTCTCTCGCTGTCTCTCTCTCTCTCTCTCTCTCTCTCTCTCTCTCTCTCTCTCTCTCTCTCTCTGTCTCTCTCTCTCTCTGTCTCTGTCTATCTGTCTCTCTCTCTCTCGCTGTCTCTCTCTCTCTCTCTCTCTCTCTCTCTCTCTCTCTCTGTCTCTCTCTCTCTCTCTCTCTCTCTCTCTCTCTCTCTCTCTCTCTCTCACTCTCTCTCTCTCCTAGTGCAGGGGAAGAGGAGCGGGAAGTCGGCTGTTTTATGGTCGGTCATAAAATACACTGCCTCTATTCTCTGTAGTGTTCCAGGTTGGAATGTAAACTGTGGTACATAAAGAGAGACCCTTGGACATCAAAAGTTTTAATAATGAAACAATATTAATTTTTTTTCGAGAATGTGGATGTGGACTGTGGACACTTAAGGGACAGTCATGACGAGTGTTTTTTTGTTTGGTGAACTCGTGACGGACAGGAAACCACCACTGCATCTCAGTTTGTGTATCACTTCTCAACGATCAGATTGACATCTAGGTGTTGGATAAAAGTACATATGAAACTATTTGTGCAATGATGTAATGTGATGTCAGCGTTCTAAATGAGAGTATGGATTTCCATATAAAGTTTTAACTGGTCAGTGGCCACGCCCCCCCGTGAGGCCACACGTTACAGCAGGCGTCATGGAACCGCCCCTCCATGTTGAAATGGTTAAGAACTACAACTCTATAGACCACCAGACCAGAAAGAACTACAACTCTATAGACCACTAGACCATAAAGAACTACAACTCTATAGACCACAAGACCAGAAAGAACTACAATTCTATAGACCACTAGACCAGAAAGATCTACAACTCTATAGACCACTAGACCAGAAAGAACTACAATTCTATAGACCACTAGACCAGAAAGAACTACAACTCTATAGACCACTAGACCAGAAAGAACTACAACTCTATAGACCACTAGACCGGAAAGAACTACAACTCTATAGACCACTAGACCAGAAAGAACTACAACTCTATAGACCACTAGACCGGAAAGAACTACAACTCTATAGACCACTAGACCAGAAAATATGGAGCTGACTCTCCATGTTGAAATGGTTAAGAACTACAACTCTGGATGCCCTATGAGACCAGACAGCGTGTGGTTTTGGCTACTCAGCTGTAAATGGTTCCACTCTGAGACTATCGATCACTACAGAATAAGAGCAAATCCTAGACGTAGAACTACTAGTCTGCAGCTGGAAATGACGTTTGTCTAGTACGAGAATACCGACAACCGCAGAAGTATCTATTCTATACAACAACAATCTGTACACCTGACGTATCCATTACAACAGACACTATCCAGAGAAGTATCTATTCTATACAACGACAATCTGTACACCTGACGTATCCATTACAACAGACACTATCCAGAGCCGCTGAGAAAGCGACAACTACGAAAGACATTGTGACTTCTGGGGAAGGTAACCAGAGACTCTCTGATGAACTGACTCTACAGCAGACGGACCAGATTCCAACAGAGTAGACATTGTGACTTCTGGGGAAGTTAACCAGAGACTCTCTGATGAACTGACTCTACAGCAGACGGACCAGACTCCAACAGAGAAGACATTGTGACTTCTGGAGAAGTTAACCAGAGACTCTCTGATGTACCTGACTCTCCAGCAGACGGACCAGATTCCAACAGAGAAGACATTGTGACTTCTGGGGAAGTTAACCAGAGACTCTCTGATGAACCTGACTCTCCAGCAGACGGACCAGATTCCAACAGAGAAGAGAACAACGACATTCGGGTGTAAATATATACATTGGAATTATTCTTCGAAGGAGCGGACGTTCATGTGAAAAAGGATTAGCATGAATATAATTATCAACTGTGTGTAGTGAATCCATTTTGTCTTTCCCGCTCTTTTCCTGTCCCCACCCCTTTCCTTTGTCTACCAAGCCGTCATACCGGTTTAGCCCACTAGGGACTTTTCTATCAATGCATTTTTTTTTCACCTTTATTTAACTAGGTAGGCAAGTTGAGAACAAGTTCTCATTTACAATTGCGACCTGGCCAAGATAATGCAAAGCAGTTCGACACATACAACGACACAGAGTTACACATGGAGTAAAACAAACATACAGTCAATAATACAGTATAAACAAGTCTATATAAGATGTGAGCAAATGAGGTGAGATAAGGGAGTTGAAGGCAAAAAAGGCCATGGTGGCAAAGTAAATACAATATAGCAAGTAAAACACTGGAATGGTAGATTTGCAATGGAAGAATGTGCAAAGTAGAAATAAAAATAATGGGGTGCAAAGGAGCAAAATAAATAAATAAATTAAATACAGTAGGGAAAGAGGTAGTTGTTTGGGCTAAATTATAGGTGGGCTATGTACAGGTGCAGTAATCTGTGAGCTGCTCTGACAGTTGGTGCTTAAAGCTAGTGAGGGAGATAAGTGTTTCCAGTTTCAGAGATTTTTTTAGTTCGTTCCAGTCATTGGCAGCAGAGAACTGGAAGGAGAGGCGGCCAAAGAAAGAATTGGTTTTGGGGGTGACTAGAGAGATATACCTGCTGGAGCGTGTGCTACAGGTGGGAGATGCTATGGTGACCAGCGAGCTGAGATAAGGGGGGACTTTACCTAGCAGGGTCTTGTAGATGACATGGAGCCAGTGGGTTTGGCGACGAGTATGAAGCGAGGGCCAGCCAACGAGAGCGTACAGGTCGCAATGGTGGGTAGTATATGGGGCTTTGGTGACAAAATGGATTGCACTGTGATAGACTGCATCCAATTTGTTGAGTAGGGTATTGGAGGCTATTTTGTAAATGACATCGCCAAAGTCGAGGATTGGTAGGATGGTCAGTTTTACAAGGGTATGTTTGGCAGCATGAGTGAAGGATGCTTTGTTGCGAAATAGGAAGCCAATTCTAGATTTAACTTTGGATTGGAGATGTTTGATATTGGTCTGGAAGGAGAGTTTACAGTCTAACCAGACACCTAAGTATTTGTAGTTGTCCACGTATTCTAAGTCAGAGCCGTCCAGAGTAGTGATGTTGGACAGGCAGGCAGGTGCAGGTAGCGATCGGTTGAAGAGCATGCATTTAGTTTTACTTGTATTTAAGAGCAATTGGAGGCCACGGAAGGAGAGTTGTATGGCATTGAAGCTTGCCTGGAGGGTTGTTAACACAGTGTCCAAAGAAGGGCCAGAAGTATACAGAATGGTGACGTCTGTGTAGAGGTGGATCAGAGACTCACCAGCAGCAAGAGCGACCTCATTGATGTATACAGAGAAGAGAGTCGGTCCAAGAATTGAACCCTGTGGCACCCCCATAGAGACTGGCAGAGGCCCGGACGGCAGACCCTCCGATTTGACACACTGAACTCTATCAGAGAAGTAGTTGGTCAACCAGGCGAGGCAATCATTTGAGAAACCAAATTTGTCAGTAACCAATATCTACTGTTTGTTTGTTATGTATTTCTGTGATTATTTAGTTTAGTTATAGTAAATAAATGATTCATTTAATTTGTACATTGCTGATTCATTATAGAAACACGGGTTTGTGACTTTCAGTAATGAGAACTGATAAAGTAATAATTATACATTAATACAAGACTAATCGACAAGATATGAAAATATCTGAAGAGTCGATTCAGGAAAATAGAGACTCTATAAACAATTTCCCGTGGTGCCCCGACTTCCTAGTTAATTAAAGTTAACATGATTAGTTTAATCACATAATAAAATTACACATAGAGAATTAATTTGATGTAATAAGTCTTCGCGTTTAATGATAGTCACAGACATGACACAGTAATCCATATCCACGTGGTCTACTAACTGGTCGTTACTAGTCCCCAGGTCTACTAGCTGGTCGTTACTAGTCCCCAGGTCTACTAGCTGGTCGTTACTAGTCCCCAGGTCTACTAGCTGGTCGTTACTAGTCCCCAGGTCTACTAGCTGGTCGTTACTAGTCCCCAGGTCTACTAGCTGGTCGTTACTAGTCCCCAGGTCTACTAGTTGGTCATTACTAGTCCCCAGGTCTACTAGCTGGTCGTTACTAGTCCCCAGGTCTACTAGCTGGTCGTTACTAGTCCCCAGGTCTACTAGCTGGTCGTTACTAGTCCCCAGGTCTACTAGCTGGTCGTTACTAGTCCCCAGGTCCTCTACCAGTTACCAGACATGGTCTACTAGCTGGTCGTTACTAGTCCCCAGGTCTACTAGCTGGTCGTTACTAGTCCCCAGGTCTACTAGCTGGTCGTTACTAGTCCCCAGGTCTACTAGCTGGTCGTTACTAGTCCCCAGGTCTACTAGCTGGTCGTTACTAGTCCCCAGGTCCTCTACCAGTTACCAGACATGTTCAACTAGCTGGTCGTTACTAGTCCCCAGGTCTACTAGCTGGTCGTTACTAGTCCCCAGGTCTACTAGCTGGTCGTTACTAGTCCCCAGGTCTACTAGCTGGTCATTACTAGTCCCCAGGCCTACTAGCTGGTCGTTACTAGTCCCCAGGTCTACTAGCTGGTCGTTACTAGTCCCCAGGTCTACTAGCTGGTCGTTACTAGTCCCCAGGTCTACTAGCTGGTCGTTACTAGTCCCCAGGTCTACTAGCTGGTCGTTACTAGTCCCCAGGTCTACTAGCTGGTCGTTACTAGTCCCCAGGTCCTCTACCAGTTACCAGACATGTTCAACTAGCTGGTCGTTACTAGTCCTCTGGTCCTCTACCAGTTTCCAGACATGGTCTACTAGCTGGTCGTTACTAGTCCCCAGGTCTACTAGCTGGTCGTTACTAGTCCCCAGGTCTACTAGCTGGTCGTTACTAATCCTCTGGTCCTCTACCAGCTACCAGACATGGTCCTCTACCAGTTACCAGACATGGTCAACTAGCTGGTCAATACTAGTCCCCAGGTCTACTAGCTGGTCGTTACTAGTCCTCTGGTCCTCTACCAGCTACCAGACATGGTCAACTAGCTGGTCGTTATTAGTCCTCTGGTCCTCTACCAGCTACCAGACATGGTCTACTAGCTGATCGTTACTAGTCCCCAGGTCTACTAGCTGGTCGTTACTAGTCCCCAGGTCCTCTACCAGCTACCAGACATGGTCAACTAGCTGGTCGTTACTAGTCCCCAGGTCTACTAGCTGGTCGTTACTAGTCCCCAGGTCCTCCACCAGTTACCAGACATGGTCAACTAGCTAGTTTCTACTTAAAGTGTTAGGCAATACTGTCTTCTCCTGTTGTGCACCACAGGCATGGAATAATCTACAATCCATTCTTCACCTGTGTTAGTGACCCTCAGTGAGTTTAAAACTGTGAAGCCTGACTGTGTTAGTGACCCTCGTTGACTTTAAAACTGTGAAGCCTGACTGTGTTAGTGACCCTGGGTGAGTTTAAAACTGTGAAGCC